>NW_004949098.1:14308365-14341313 GCF_000317375.1 Microtus ochrogaster
ATCACTTTCATGAAGTCAATCTTTTCTACTTCTTGGTTAAGGTGTTCATGTCCTCCCGTTGTGAGGTCGCTTGTTTCTGGTGGCTTCATGTTGCTTTTCAGCATGTTGGATGAATTCTTGCATTGGCGTCTGCCCATCTCTTCTTCCAAATGCTTTCTTATGGATCTTCTTTTACCGGATCAGGTCTCCTTGCCTATAGGCAGGCTATAGGAACAAAGGAACTCCCGCCCGCTTGGGAGCCCTGAGGATTTCGACCCATAAACAAAGTTTTTATTAGAGTGCCTAATAGATTTCTCTTTGAGTGCTGTAAGATCATATCATTCAATGTTTGCTCACACTCCCTCAAATGTTTATTTTTTGCCTGTTGATTGACACCAGATACTCACACACACTGCCCATTCATTTCCTTATGTATTTGCTGACTGCTTTGCATGCGCCACTCAAGCTCAAACCAACCACATAGAATTTATAAACCAAGCCTTTTCCTTCAAAATCAAGCTACATCTGAAAGGATCAGGGAGAAAGATGGTGTCACAAACCCAGGTTCTCATGTCCCTGTTGCTTTGTGTGTCTGGTGAGAAATTCAAAAGTATTATAATCTTTTTAGAGTTACGTCTTTGTATATAAGAAATTTACAATGTGTGCTATGACAGAATATGTCTTACACAATAATAACCTGACATTATGGTATTACAAAGATATTAAATGACAAATTTTCACAGCTACTATGTTCTGTTTTTCATATTATGCATCATCATTGTCTATTGCTGATTGCAGGTGCCAGCGCAGATATCATGATGACCCAGTCTTCACCTTCCATGGCTGTGTCAGCAGGGGAGAAAGTCACCATCAGCTGCAAGTCCAGTCAGAGTCTTTTATACAGTGGCAATAACTACTTGGCTTGGTACCAGCAGAAACTAGGGCAGGCTCCTAAACTACTGATCTATGATGCATCTACTCAGCACACTGGGGTCCCTGATCACTTCATAGGCAGTGGATCTGGGACAGTTTTCACTCTCACCATCAGCAGTGTTGAGTCTGAAGATCTGGCAGATTACTACTGTCAGCAGTACCACAGCTTTCCTCCCACAGTGCTTCAGCCTCCAAAAAATCCTCTCTCACGTTCTCAACAGCTGGCTGCACCACACTGCCCTGGACCTGCACACTTCCCCCTGCTGCCTGAGGCTGGTGTGTTCAAAGAGCTGTGAAAAAGTTTGAAGAGCCCAGGAAAAATAATGGGGTCAATGTCGCGTGTCTTTAGGTCTGAAAAAAAAAACTTTAAATAAAAATGTAAAAAGGAACTCAGTATTATCTTTCTAGTCCTTCTTTAACAAAATAATACAAGCTAAGCTGTTTGATTATGACGGATTTATTTTTATAGTTCTGAACTTTGAGTGTCCAGCATGAGACTCTATGGGCAGAAGTAATGATAATGGCAGCACTTTGGAAGCTCTAGGAAATATGTTTACTGCTATTTTTTCTGGATTTTATGGTACTTTCTTGTTTCCATACTGGTGTCCATTTCTTCGGTTATTTTTTCTTTCTCTTTTCATAAATTCTCTTACTTTTTATTACATTTTAGTTAGTTAAGTATTATTTTCTGTATTCTTGGGAGTGTGCATTTGTTTGTCTGTGTATGTGTGTGGGCATATTTCTGTCTACACATTTGTCGTGGTATAGTTGTGGGCATCAGAACACTTGCACAGGATTGTGTCTTTGTCATTCGGGTCTGGGGATCAAAGTCAGGTATGACATCAGGCTTGGTTGCAAGTGTGTTTACTATCTGGTGGATCTTTCTGCCCCTTAAAATCTTTAATTGAAATAAATTCGTTGTACTCAATTTTTTAATTAAAATTTTTAAAACAATCTTTCCTCATTTTCCAAATTTATCCCAGTTCTCACCCTCTCATTCCTTCTTCTCCCTGAAAATCCCTGTGCCTCACGCCCCATTCACTCCTAAGAGAAGGTAAGGCTTCCCACTGGGAGTCAACATAGTCTGACACATCACTTTGTGACAGGACTAAGGCCTTCCCCCTATATTTATGGTGAAAAGAGTGTTCAACTGTGGATCTCTGCATCTGCTTCCATCAGTTGCTGGATGAAGTTTCTGTGATGACAATAGTCATTAATCTGACTGCAGGAGCAGATTGGTTTAGGCAACCTCTCCACACTTGCTTAATGTCTTAGCTGGGGTTATTCTTGTGGATTCCTAAGAATACCCTGCTGCCAAGTTCCATGCTAGACCCACAATGGCTCCGACAGTAAAGTTATCTCTTTCCTTGCTCTCCCTCTGTGCCCATCCCCCAATTTGACCAACCCATTCCCTCATGTTCTCCTCCTACCTTCCCTTTTCCCCTCCCTGTTGTCCCTCTCTTTACCCCTGTTCCATGATCTCAATTTTTGCAGGAGCTCTTGTTTATTTTGGTTTCCCAGGCAGACCCATGTATATCTCTCTAGGGTACTCCTTGCTACCTAACTTTTCAATGGTTCTGGGATATAGGCAGGTTATCCTTTGCATTACACCTAATATCATACACACCATGTTTTTTTTCTTTCTGGTTCTGGGTTTCCTCATTCAGGACTGCTTTTTCTAGTTCTATCCAGTTATATGCAATTTTCAAGATATTAATTTTTTTAACCACTGAGTACTACTCCACTGTGTTAATGTACCACATTGTCTTTATACATTCTTTGGTTTAGGAACACCTAGGTTGTTTCCAGGCACTGGCTATTATGGATAATGTTGCTATAAATGCAGTTGAGCAAATGTCCTTGTTATATGAGAGTGCATCCTTTGGTTATATACCTAAGAGTGGTATTGCTGCTTCTTAAGGTAGATAGGTTCCCAATTTTTTTAAAGAAATGGCCATGCTGACTTCCAAATGGGCTGTACAAATTTATGCTCACACCTGCAATGGAGGAGTGTATCCCTTACTCCGAATCCTCTACAGATAATCTATCATTGGTAGTTTTGAGCCATTTTGACTGGTGTGAGAGGATACTTCAGAACTGTTTTAATTTACCTATCCCTGATGGCTAAGAATATCAAACAATTCCTTAAATGTCTTTCAGCCATTTGAGATTCTTCTGCTGAGAATTTTCTGTTTAGGTTTGTACCCCCATTTTATCATTGGATTATTTGGTATTTTGATGTCTAGTTTCATGATATTTATTTTGGAGATCAGTACTCCATCTGATATGTGGTTGGTGAGGATCTTTTTCCATTCTGTTGACTATCATTCTATTGGCTATCATTTATTCTTAATGACTGCATCCTGTAACATGAGGGACTTCTTGTTGGTTTTCTGTCCTGGCTGGTACCCCACAGCTGGCAAGTCCCAAAGGAAGTCACACACAGGTCTACATAGGTTACAAACTGATTGGCCCATTAGCTCAGTCTTCATATTAGCTCTTATAACTTATATAGCCCATTATTCTAGTATATGTTAGCCACATGGCTTAATACCTTTCTCAGTGGGCAGGTCACATCCTGCTTCTTTGGTGGTCTGGGCAGGAATCAGTGGAATGGGCTTTCTGTTTCATAAAAGAGTCTGCTAGACATTCCTCAGGACACAGAAAAAAGTGACTGAACTGTCTTTGAATTTTTCTGCTTTATGGAAATGTCAGCTGGATACTATGGTCCTGAAGGCCGAAGATGGATGCCCCAATGGTACAGAAAAACTTTGTGTGACTGTAAAGGCAGCAGGATGTTTCTGTCATTTCTAGAATATTGGAAGTTGTTTACTTCTCATTTACTTGGATAATATTAATCCTTCTGGAGTCTTTGATGGAGTTGAAGAATGGTTAATTACAGTTATAGTTTTACTTTGTTATGATAAAAGATAAAATAGATATAAATATTATAACTGTAATTTTTGCTTTATAACTGTTTTTCTATATGTAATTTTACTATGTTAAAGTTAAAGCCTTTCTTTTTTGTTTAAACAGAAAAGGGGGAAATGGTGTAGGAGGGTCTTCTGTCTATGTGTTCCTTTCATTGTTTAAATAAAGAAGCTGCCTTGGCCTCTTGATAGGCCAGCCCTTAGGTTGGTGGAGTAGACAGAACAGAATTCTGGGAGGAAGAAGGCAGTGTGGCAGTCGCCATGACTCTCCTCTCTGAGGCGGACACTGGTTAGCCACAGTCAAATGGCAATACATATTAATGAAGATGGGTTAAACTAATATGTAAGAGTTAGCCAATAAGAGGCTAGAGCTTTAAGAGGCTAGGGCCAGGCAGTGTTAATTAAATACAATTTCCATGTGGTTATTTGGGGCATAAACTAGCCGGGTGGCAGGGACACAGCCTGCTGCACATTATTATAACAGTGTCCTTTGTGTTACAGAAGCTTCTCAGTTTCAGGAGGTACCATTTCTTAATTTCTGCCCTCAGTGTCTGTGGTATTGGTGTTATATTAAGAATTGCTCTCCTCTGTGCATGCCTTCAAAGCTACTTCCTATTTTCTCTTTTATGTGGTTCAGTCTGCCTGGACTTATGTTAAGGTATTTGATCCATTTGGACTTGAGTTTTGTGCACATGAATAGGTATGGATCTATTTTCATTCATCTACATATTTACATTAAGTTATGTTAGCACAATTTGGTGATGATTTTTTTATAATTTTTGCTAAATTCTCAAGAACCAGGTATTCATAAATGTTTGGATTAACATCAGGGTCTTCAATTTGATTCCTTTGGTCCACCATTTTTTGTCTATTCCAGGTTGTTTTCATTACTATAGTTCTATAATAGAGCTTTAATTAAGGAATGATGACGCCTATGGAAATTCCTTTATTGTACAAGAATGTTTTACTGAGTTTTCTAAAGCAACATTTTTTCAGTATGTTACATAGTTTGACTATATGTACTAGCCTTTCCCATTTCTCATCTCTCCTGTTATCTCTTCTTCTTTTAGTCCCTCTACTACTTTTCTTACTCTGTCTCTAATACGTATACATCCACCCATGCCTACACCTCTCACCAAACATACCCTCCAGCACCTACACCTACATATACACATATATACAGAGATATTCGTGCACTCTTACAGAAATAGTTAGAATCTTCAAATGAGGGAAACTGTGATGTTTGTTGGCTTGATTTTGGGTCCACATCTCCTTGAGAATTTTCTATATCTGTTTTCTGACTGTGTGGACTGATATTCCTCCATCAATAATGGTGGATGTAATGTTGTGTCAACAGAATCGCACTCTCACTCTCATATCAATGAACAGAGTTTAGTGTTTTGTGAAAGAAATATTGTGTGCCCCTATCCAAACTATATAATAACTGATTATGTCAATATTTTCATTAAGAAGTGCAGTGAACATCAAATTTGGAGATAAGGCAGGGAACAAGTGCAACAGACTACATAAAAGTGTTTCAGATCTCCCAATTCCTTAAAGCTAAGTGATTATCTGAGTGATTCTGAGTAGTGATCCTTTGAGTGTAGGAGGTAAAGTTTCCAAAAGCCTCATGAAATTCAAGAAGGTACTTAAATGAACAGATATGAATCTTACCACAGAAAAGCAAAAATCATTAAAAATCAAATAAAAAGTGATGCTGCAAACGACAATCATTTACTGTAGGATTCAACTGAGAGATCTCAAAAAGGTGAAATATTGTGTGAAGGTTTCAAAAATGTACTCATACAAAGGTGAATTACAACAAAATGTACAGACAGGAAAAAAAACTCATTCAGACAAGGATGTAGAGAGGAAGCCAGACAAGATGGAGAAAACAATACAAAACATGGCAGAATAAATGAACAAGGAAAAATATCACAATTGAAATATTAAATTAAAATAGTACAACACTTAGTAAAGGTACACTAGTTTACACAAGCATATGGATCTTGTAAGTTTCCCCTTCTCCCCAAATTTCTGTATAAATAAAATCATTAGATTACATTCCTGAAGCTAGTTACCAAGGTCTGTTTGCTTATTTGCCTAATTCCTTCTCTTGAGACTGACTATGAAGCTACAGCTGATACTTTGATAAAAGTATCAAAACCCAGCAATCAAAAGCCTCCATTGACTCCCCTAATTAACATGACCAATTAAGAGTAAGTACTTCATCCTAAAACCAGGTTTATACTTTTATATTCTCCAATTTTCCTAAGTTTTATGTCTTAATCTCTACCTAGAGGCTTTCTTTATTTCTCTGGGGCAAATATTATGCCCCTTTCCCAGGTTCCATATCCCTTCTCCCCATTTTGCTATCTCTTGTCTTTTTTCTTATTCCCTGACCTATGTCTCCCTGTGGTGAAGGCATCTCCTTTGAGCTGAGAACTTGGTCTTGGGGCTCCTAATCTTATACTTTTTCTTTTGCACAGAACAAGAAACCATCAAAGACTCAGTAAAACAGAAGAAAGAATATCCTGAATCATGTTTGGAAATGAAGAAACTTAGCATTGAAACATTGTTTGTTAAAAATTTGTCATCACTATAATGTCAAAGAATTCTAGCATATGATGAAGAGACCAATACCAGAATCATAACATATTGATGATCTGATAAAAAAAATAAATTTTAGGAAAGATATTGAATAAAACAAGAACAGTAAAATTCAAATCTACAAATTATTGTCAACTATTAAAGGACATTTAGTTCTCTAAATAAATAGCTCCAAAGGTGAATGTTTTCGTGTCATAAATTGTTCCTATTATTTAAAAATAACACAAAGTAAGAATCAGCATCAAAAGATATAGTTGAAAAGTACTAATTTAATTCCAAAGGCAAACACAGCAGAATGACATCTGAACTGTCATTCAAAACCTTAAAAACCAAAAACATGTAACAATATATTTCAGACACTGGTAGCATGTAGTTGCCGAATAAATTAGCTATGTCCAGAAAAATTTTATTTTCAGTTGAAAGAGAAATAAGGACATTACAAAAAAAATCACAAATCAAGGCATTTCATGATTGTGAAAACAGCACTAAAGAAGATAGTATAAAAATACTATGTACATAGAAAAAGAGTGTTTGAACAATGAGAGTACTAGAAAAATGTTTCTGTCATGAGGGGAATAGGTCAGCAATAACTATACAGAAACGAGTACAGTATGTCCAACACTGTAAGACAGGGCACTCAAGCATAGTTAAGGTGTAGGGAATATTAAGCACCTCATAGCAAAACTGGATTTCCACCCTTATAAACTGCTATTTTCCTATGTGCTATGTCTGTCTACTTATCAAGAGGCAGTCCAGTTACCTTAAGGAGAAATACAACTGCAAGCTTCTCCTGGTTACCTTCTCATTCTCCCTCTTAGACATTGTGGTAGGTGCTGTAGTAGAGGGCTGTGGTTCTACATGTGATAAATAAAACTTCAATTAGGAGTTTTATGATAGAATCATTCTGTTAATGCAAATTATGTGATGCCCCAGACACTGTCCACATCCATTACATCTCCCCTCACTTTGGAAGGAAGTTGAGCTGTCTCACTGAAGTTTTCTTCCAGATACAATGAAAAAAAGAAAGCATCTTCAGCAAATCGTGCTGGCATAAATGGATGTCAACCCATAGAAGAATGAAAATAGATCCATATCTGTCACCATGCACAAACCTCAAGTCCGAATGGATTAATGGCCTTTATATAAATCTGACCACACTGTACCTGGTAGAGGAGAAACTGGGAAGTAACCTTCAATGCATTGGCATGGAAACAGCTTTCTAAATATAACACCAGTAGCCATTGCTCAAAGAGTTGGAAAAACAAGTGAAAATCATTTCACTAAACTAAATTGATACATGGGTTTTACAATATACAGTTGTGCATTCCCTTAAGCATCTCTTGCTCTGCATTCTTTCCTTGAATTGAAAGAATAAAGCACTGTCTGTCAATCACGACAAGGAAATGACATACAATACTTAACATAGCCTCTGTTATGGAGATTTTGCTGTAGGAGTAAGACACTGTGTGTGTGTGTGTGTGTGTGTGTGTGTGTGTGTGTGTGTGTGTGTTGTGGCAGCAAATTAGAATGGGGTGTTAAAGCAAAACTGAGAATCTTAAGGAAAAAAAGAGGAAGAGATCATAGACACAGGTCCTCCCCATGAGCACAGTGTTCGTGACCTCAAACCATCCCAGTGTCCCTGTATTCATATAAATTTCACTACTGAAATAAAAGCCTGGAGAGCAACGCCTTACTACATGGGCATTCTGGGGACATTCAAGCTGAAGTGTACTGCAGTCCTTGAATGGAGAGCACTGAGCTTGACTCAGTTCCTTGAATAAAATGATAGTATATGAGGATTTCAGGGTTTTGATGATACCAGGAAGCTGACTGTTTCTTCTCTTTGCATACAATAGTGTCCAATTTTCAATCCTTCTTGTTCAGGTGACATTGAGAAGAGAAATACTCATTATGAAAGAGCCTTACTACTCAACTAACCTGGAACTCCATTCTTAAAGGCTGTGGTCCAATGTGGAATTGATCGTGAGTGTGCAGAGTGAGACAAAGCCCCTCAGCATCATTAAACCACCTGGTTTCAGAGTCAGAACAAGGAAATGGCCAGTATATCACTTGTTCCTCCATAGACCAAGCTGGGGCCCCTAAGTTTTATTCTGATTGACAAAACTGTGGATTCTGAGGTAATGCTACTACTTACAGGGTAAAATGTTCCTCTGTTTGTTAATGCTTTATGTGGATTTAGCATTGCCTTTGGAGTGAGAAGATGGAGAGACTTGCCCTATTATCAGCGATGCCTATTTATTTTACATTTAGGTTTTCAGCCTCCTTTTCATCCTGTGATCACACCCCACTCCCTCTTTTGCTACTGATGGCATTTAGATTCAAGCCTCTGATGGAGGAAGGTCATTGGTTAATTAAATAAAGAAGCTGCTTGCCCTGATAGGTTAAAACATAGGTGGGAGAAGTAAACAGAACAGAATGCTGGGAGGAAGAGGAAGTGAGGTCAGACTCAACAGCTCTCCTCTCGGGGGCAGACGCCTCAGAGAGACACCATGCTCCCCTCTCCAGGGCGGAGGTGAGAGCTCTGCTCTCTGAGACACACGCGATGAAGCTTCAACCCAGGATGGACGTAGGCTAGAATCTTCCCAGTAAGACCAGTGCTACATAGATGATTAGAAATGGGCTAAATTAACATGTGAGAATTAGCCTAGAAGAAGCTAGATAGAAATGGGCCAAGCAGTGTTTAAAAGAATACAGTGTCCATGTAATTATTTCTGGTAAAGCTAGCTGGAGGTGGCCGGGGTGCTGGAGACGCAGCCCCGCCACTCCTATTACTACAAGCCTCCTATTGGAGTCAATGTTCCCTTCTCGTCTGACCATGAATCCTTGCTCTTATTAAGCCTGATAGTTTTCTCTTTATGAGACATATCACAAAGGAGCTGGAGATGGCTCAGTGGTTAAGAGCCATGCCTGATCTTGAGGAAGACATAGGTTTACTTTCCTCCCAGCATTTATATGAGAGTTCATAACTGTCACAACTAATTCCAGAGATCCAATTTATTCTTCTGGAATCCAAGAGCAATAGGCACATATTTGTTTCACAGATATACATGCAGCAAAAAGGCATATACACATACAATTAAAATAAAAACATCCCTTTGAAAAGTTTAGTTATGAGGCATCACAGTGCTCCTACAACCCATGCTGTATAGAACAAGTAGAGTAGTGGCAGTGAACAGCCCAGAGGGAATCTCAAAATAAATGTATTGATTTCAGAGGGCAAATCACAAAATCACCTGGGATACACTAAAATACTCTTGGGAATTCTTTGCTAATGCTAACTGCCATAGGGTGACACAAAAGCAGGTGTCCTTTGAGCACCAACTCAAGCCTTTATGAGCTGATTTGCATACTGAGACATTAGCCACAGTGCAGATTGCTCAGAGTGTCTTTTAAGGCAGCCTGTTAGTTCCCAAGAAGCAGCCTCCACTCCAGGTCAGAGATTGGGTCAACTGCTCTCCTGCTGTGCCTACTTCTGCTCTGGGTTTCAGGGCAGAGTGTGCAGTGTTGGAAACATGTCTTGTAGCCCTTGTTGTTTTTTGTGCTTTAGTATCCTGATCATCAAAATTATGGCATTTAATTGGTGTTAAGTTTCCATTTTATTTTATGGCTTCTCGGAGTATAGTTCATTACTGCTGTTACCCATTCTATATACATGATGGTTTTATACTTGGGTACTTTCAGTATATCTGTGACAGCAAGGTGTGTTTATCATTCCAGGCACCACTGGTGATGTTGTGATGTCCTAGTCTTCATATTTGTTGCCTCTGTCTCTAGGGCAGAGGATCACTATCTCCTGCAGGGTCATCAAAAGTGTCACTTAATCTGGCTATAGTTATGTGCACTGGTATTAACAGAAAGCAGAATATCACAAGCTCTTTATTTCATTAGCATCCAACCTTGAATCTGGGGTACTTACTGTGTGTGGTGGCACTGGGTCTGAAACAGATTTCAGTCTCACCATCCATCCCATTAGAGGTTACTGCTGCTGCAAGCTGCTACTTTCAGCAGACTGAGGAGTTTCTTCCCACAGGGCTCAACAAAAGCTTCCCAGGGTTGCTGCTCCCTGAGGATCTGTCTTAGCTGTGTTCTTCCCCAAACATGTAAAACATGGGATTCTTGAAATCTTTGTTGTAAAAATAATGAAGGTGTGAAAAAGAGATTTCTTAAACTAATGTGTGTGTCTGTCCCACCATATTTACTTTATAATTTTTTAGTTTTTTCTTAATATAGATTCCTTTGTTACTATTTTCATACCATGGTTTTTATATTCCATAGATTGAGTAGAGAATTATTCAAAACTTATGGGAAACTTTCCTCAACTGTTCAAAATAAGAGTTTGAATATTGAATACTGCTTGTCTTGAAGATACAAGTTAACATTCTCAACCTGTTGTCACTTTCCTCTTGTAATTGCTGATTACAAAAGTCCCTCTTCAGTGGAGTCCAAACAAGCTTCCTGAAACTGATTTACTGTTTAGCTTCTAATCTTTATCATTTTGTTCATCACAGAAGCTTATCCACAGGCTGGGTCTCACTAGCTTTTCTTTAAGCCTTGTCCAGTACTCTTATCTTTCTCTGTACTTTCTTCCACAATGTAGCCACATTCTTTTCTTGCATGCTTTCACTTTCTGCTACCTTCTTAGATGGAAGATTACTAAGGCTCACTATATACCCTTAACTGACCTGGAAATCACTACCTAGTACACAGTGACCCTGCACCTGCAACCCACCAGGCTCTTCACCCTGACTGCTGAATTCCATGATATCACACTCAGACCCTATTCATATTCTATTTGTTCTCCCATTGCAATCCGTGATCATTGAAGCTTTACACTACAGAAATCATCTACTTCTTCATGAACTTTCTTTGGACTTTTGTTTTTGTTCATTGTAGAGTGAGAAACCTCAACAAAATGATCCTTAGCAGCACATTCAAATGCATATGTTTGCTGTTTCCATGATAACAGCTTAGCTCAGGATAGTGAAACTGTACTGTATGATTTTCCTAATGCTGCACAAGAAATTATCACAATCCCATTGGCTTATGATTTCAACAGTTGTAATCTCTCTGCATACTCTCCTCAGCCCTCACAGATTGCAGTAAAGGCATTGTCAAGGCTGCAGTCTTATCTGAGCACTCAAAAACATCTCATTGTAAAACCAATGCAACCTTTTTTTTCCAATTGTGTCTCAATAAGTGTTCTAAGATTACCTTGAATTTGCAAATGTCTTGACTCAACCTCTCATGTTCCAGGATTAGAAGCCTAATCCTCCATGTCCAAATATATTTTGTAGTTACTGGTGGGACATGTAGTATGGAAAACATAAAGAGATGGAAGATTTCAAGATTGCTACTAAGCATCATGTACCAGGAAAAGTTGGCTGAATTCCATCACCAAACACAAAAAAATAAGTATTGCTTCAAATACATATTAAGTCTTTTCAGAAACAAAACTATAGAATAAGCCACAGAGAAAAAAATGTACACATATATGTGATTCTTATTTTTGTAAGAGTTGAAAAAATTTATTCTCACGTAAGTACCTTTTTATTATCCATTTATATATTGATAGACACTGGATTGATTTAAATTCTTACCATTGTGAATAGAGCAGCAATAAACATGTATGTGGAAGAATATTTTATGATGGTATACATTTGTTCAGGAATGTACCTAGTAGAGAAGTAGCTAAATCATATGATAATTCTCTGTTTTCTTGTGAAACTCCATACTGAAGTTTACAGTGGCTGAACCAGTTTTTAGTCCCTCTAGTGCCACACACTGCTTGCACTTCATGTTCTGTCTTTCCATCATTTTTAGACACTTTCATAATTTCCTTTTAACTTCTTAATCAAATGAAGTGATTTTATATTTTTTATTAAAGAAAAAAATTTCTGCCTCCTCCCAGCCTCCCATTTCTCTCCCCCTCCTCCCACTCCTCTCCCCCTCCCCCTACTCCTCTCCCCCTCCCTCTCCAGTCTGAAGAGCAGTCAGGGTTCCCTGCCCTGAGGAAAGTTCAAGGTCCGCCCCCCTCTGTCCATGTCTAGGAAGGTGAACATCCAAACTGGCTAGGCTCCCACAAAGCCAGAACATGAAGTAGGATCAAGACCCAGTGCCATTGTCCTTGGCTTCTCATCAGCCCTCATTGTCCACCATATTCAGAGAGTCCGGTTTTATCCCATGCTTTTTCAGGCACAGTCCAGCTGGCCTTGGTGAGCGCCCAATAGATCAGCCCCATTGTCTCCGTGGGTGGGTGCACCCCTTGTGGTCCTGACTTCTTTGCTCATATTCTCCCTCCTTCTGCTTTTCATTCGGACATTGGGAGCTCAGTCCAGTGCTCCAGTGTGGGTCTCTGTCTCTATCTCCATCCATCGCCAGATGAAGGTTCTATGGTGATATGCAAGATATTCATCAGTATGGCTATAGGATAGGGCCATTTCAGGTTCCCTATCCTCAGCTGCCCAAGGAACTAACTGGGGACATCGCCCTGGGCATCTGGGAGCCCCTCTAGGTCCATGTCTCTTGCCAACCCTTAGATGGATCTCTTAATTAAGATATGTGCTTCCCTACTCCCCTATTTTATGTTTTTATGTGGTTTCTATCTCAAATCTGAGAAGAATCTACATACCACTAAAGATTATCTAGAAGTCAATATCCAACTTCAGAGGAAGCCAGGTTACTGATACTCCAGAATTTATGTTACCTCCAATCATATCTATTTATTTAGAAGAGATTAGATGATGTTTGTCCTTCTGCTTTCCATATTTCTATACTGAGGATGGTGGAACTGAAACCACCATGAAGGATTTGCTTAGGTGAAGCTGTTTTTTCCCATGGGGCACAGACCTTAGCTGTAACTTTTGTCTATGGTTCTTCCTCTTTTGCAGGAGAATTGTCTGTATTCTGTCAATCATGTTTTAAATAAATGCTGATTGGCCAGGCAGGAAGTATCGGTGGGAAAATCAAACAGGAAGTAGAAATGATGCAAGGAGAACAGGAAAATTCTGGGAAGGGTGAAGCTGATTCCTCCCAGTCCAGCCCTGATCACCAAAGCAGCAGGATGTGATCTACCCCACTGAAAAATGTACTGAGCCACATGGCTAACATAGATCAGAATAATGGGTTAATATAAGTCATAAGAGCTAATAAGAAATCTGAGCAAATGGGCCAATCAGCTTTATAACCTTTAGAGATTTAGAAATCTGTGTGATTTCCTTGGGGCTTGCCGACTATGGGGAACTGGACAGGACAGAAACCCCAACAAGCAGAATGGTGCCCAGTGTGGATAACTGCATCCACAGAAAGCCTGAGAAAGCTTGGGAAAGACTAGAGTAAAGCATTTTGGTTTTCAGCTGTAGCAGGAAAAAAGTTGTGCTGTTTTAAAATGCTGGTTTTCTGGGCGGTCCTGCCAGGGAAAACTCTGACTCTTTCAAGCAAGCAGTCTGACTAGGGAGCTATGGACACACTGTTGCAGCTTGCTTCCTGACAAGGACCTTAAAATGTCATAGGAGCTTTTCAGTGTTGTTTATGGACACACTGTTGCAGCTTGCTTCCTGGCAAGGAACTTGAAATGCCAAAGGAGCTTTTCAGTGTTGTTTATGGACACACAGTTGCTGCTTTCTTGCTGGCAAGGACCTTGAAATGCCATAGAGTTGTGGCAAAAAAAACTTCTCCATATTCCTTAGCAAATTAAAGACACATGTGGTCAGAAAAAGAGATATACAGTAAAGAGAGATTCAAAGATGAAGAAAACCTCTAAATGGTTTACAGTGTGTTAAAAACATATACAGGCTAAAAGTTAAAGTTCTCAAAGTAAAAGAAAGAAAGAAAAAAAGAAAGAGGAAGGATTTGTTTGCCTGGGAGGCAGAGACAGACAGACAGATCTCTGTGAGTTCAAGGATAGCCTGGTTTACAGAGGAAGTTCCAGGACAAAGATACACAGAGAACCTGTCTCAAAAAGCCAAAAGTTAAAAGTAAAAATTAAAAAAAATAGAGGTTAAAATAAAGCCATGTAAAGATGGAAAATACACAGAGAATCTTAATACTGTATGCTATTATGCTCTCTTTAAATTGTTTGAATGCTGAGGAAGGAACAACAGCTGCTAAAAGATATTTGCTTATAAATGCTGCAGAATTAATCCAAGATAGGTATTCTAAAAATACCTTGACTTCAAAATTGAAGTCAAAAGGTATGTTACTTTGGAGAAGAGATTTTGCTTTTGTTTCCACAGAAATTGAGAGGCTCTGGATTTTATTCAGAGTTAAGAAAAATCAGCTTTGATCAAGGAAGACTACCTGAGAAATCTCTGGCAGGAATAGATGGACCAGATATCTGAGTTCTTCATCAAGAACAGGTTCAAGATTGCTGCCTGAGATGATCAAGACTCACAGGATACATCAGTCAGGACTTGATCATAACTCTAAATTTTCTTTAGGTCCCCATAAGATTATCAGCACCTCCAACCAGCTGGAAGTAGCCTGGAATACTATGCCCACATTCCCCAAAAAAATGGACTATGGATATTTTCCTTTTTTTTTTTTTAAGAGGGGGAAGTGGTGCGGGAGAATTTTCTGTATTTTGTCAATTGTGTTTTAAATAAATGCTGATTGGCCAGGCAGGAAGTATAGGTGGGAAAACCAGACAGGAAATAGAAATAATGCAATGAGAACAGGAGAATTATGTGAAGGAGGAAGTTGATTCCTCCCACTCCTGCACAGACCACCAAAGCAACAGGATGTGATCTGCCCCAGTGAAAAAGGTACTGAGTCACATGGCTAAAATAGATCAGAAAAATGGATTAATCAAAATGTGAGAGTTAGCCAGTAGGAGGCTAGAGATAATGGGCCAATCATCTCTATAACTTATAGAGATTTCTGTGTTATTTCTTTGGGGCTTGCTGGCTGTGGAGTAGCGTGCAGGACAGAAACACCAACAAGCAGGCAAACAGGCCCCCTTTCATGTTACACTCTTTCACAATTTCTGGCAATTTTCTATGATATTTCAAAGAAAAGTAACATGTGGTAGAAGTTGAGCCATCTAAGTAGTGAGGTTTGCAGTAGTGTTAGGCTATAACACTGTATGTGGAGATTGCATGCTGTTTACACCATGATAAAGGACTCCCATATTGCTGAGTTTGGGGATGAAATATGACTTCCCTAAGCCTTCATTCACAGTGGTGTCCATGGAAGAGGCTCCTTTGCCAATGAGCTCAAAGTCTTAAACATAAGACTTCCTGGATCCAAAGCTGGGAACAAGCTAATCTGTGTTGTGTACAGACAGTAAGTTTGTAGTGAGTTCAATTTTAATCACAGCCCAAGAAATCCAAAGCACCAGGATGGAGACTTGGTTTGTGGGAAGGACTGCCAGGTTTTTTCTATCACACATTAAAAAAACATTGGAATATTGTTCTTTTAATCTCCATGTTCTTCCCTTACATACTGCAAAAATACATGTTTAACTGTGAGAGTCCTTGTTTTGTAAGACCCCCCTTCTCCATGTGTCCAGTCTGAATGAGCAGCAGTAAATGAGTGAAAGCACATTTGAGCTTACTGCAGCTGTCACAAAGCAAAATACAAAGTTTATCAAAGATACGGAGCACAACACAACTTATTGGACAATGAATAGGGCAGTTACTCATCAGTCATATTCTTGACTTTGAAATTGGGAATTTCTTTATTCCACATACTGCTTGTTTCTCTCTTATGATGGTGTGTCAGCAGTAAAACAGAGGAGATCTGAATATGCTTATCACAAATAATTTAACATTTTGTATGTGAAAACTTGATGTATGAAATCCTCTAATTAATGCAAATTAAAAGAAAAATTCATGTTACTTAAATGCATACTTAGTTTTCCGTAATAGTGTTTACTTAATGGTAAAACCTTAAAATCAGATAACTACTTTGCCTTGGATATCAAATGCCAGGAGCTGGCTTGTAACCACTTGATTAGTCACACACATTTGAACTTGTGCCCCATGATGGCCTCAGAGGCATAATCCTCCTCCTTATGTCTCTTCAGGCCTGGGATTACAGGTAAATCTTAACTTCTTGCCATGATGTTATGTTTATTAATTTGTCTGTTGCTTGTACTTTATACACTGGGTTTATATTTTCTTCTTATATATACTTTCGGAGTTTACCAACCTGAAGTCCAGGCACATTCTCTGATTTTTTTTATTGCTTCTGATTTTAATTCATAATCAAACTTTTTTTTCTTAGGATGGAAACAATTTTTGGTTCTGTGGTCTATTCATGTTAATAAAACTATTACTCGATATAGGATGGCCGCAACACCTTTTGGAGAGGACTTTACACATTCAATATGTCAACAGTCCATTTTCACCCACTTTCAATATGGATGATTTCTAGATTATTCTAGAATATGCATTTCTGATATAAACACTCTTGGCAGTGTTGCTCTACAAACATGATTACTTGAAGAAATCTTTCTCTTTCGTTTCCCTTTCCATCTTCCCAAATTTAGAGTCCTGATTCAGTTTTCTAATGTTGTGGGGAGGATACTTCTTTGTTCCTGTTGAGTTTACCGTTGCTTTCAGATTAAAGCTTCTCTCAGCTCAATCTTAAATTAATGTTCTGCAAGATTTCCACTGATTGAATTCTGGACTGCTCTTTGTATTTCTGTTCCTTTATTAGTCTAGAAACTGGAGCTCAATGTTCACTCATCCTAAGAGTGACTTTACACATGAGAGATAACACACCCATTTAGCCTCAATTATCTCTCTTATGCTTTTGCATTTTCCCTCACTCCTCACATCATTAATTTTACTTCATGTTTTCTTACTCTACATTTCTTTTGCTGTTTTGAATTTTTGAACATATTTTATCATTTCCCAAGAGCTGTTAATCTGAGATGGCTTTCCTAACACTTCTGAAAAAGTAAATTGTTTTAAATTTAACTTGGATTTTAACATGAAATTCTTATTATAGTACCTAATAAATTACTGTTGGAGAGCTATAAGCTGATATCTTTCAGCAATGGTTCATATTGCCTGTCATGTTTCATCTTTCAGTTGATTTTCATGAGTCACAGACACACACACACACACACACACACACACACACACACACACACTGCCCTTATGTATTTACTGACTGCTTTGCATGAGACCCTCTAGGCCAGCCCAGCTGCTCAGAATTTATAAACCAGACTTTTACAGTGTGAACTGAGCTCCATCACATAGGTAGGCAGAGCAAGATGGAGTCACAGACACAGATCCTCATGTCCCTGCTGCTCTGGGTGTCGGGTGAGAAATTTAAAAGTGTTATAATCTTTGTAGAATCACTTCTTCATATGTAAGAAATATGAATATCTGTTATAACATAATATTTCTTATAGTATTGTGTAAGATATACACTGACACGGTGACATTGGAAAGTTATTAAATAACAAATTTCAACTGTTACTATATTCTGTGCTTGCATATTATGAATCTTCATTTTGTATTCCTTATTGCAGGTGCATGTGCTGATGTCGTGATGACACAGTCTCCTTCCTCCCTGGCTGTGTCAGCAGGAGAGAAGGTCACCATCAATTGCAAGTCTAGTCAGAGTCTTGTATACAGTGACGACAAGAAGAACTACTTGTACTGGTACCAGCAGAAACCAGGACAGGCTCCTAAACTACTAATCTACTGGGCATCCACTCGGCACACAGGGGTCCCTGATCGTTTCACAGGCAGTGGATCTGAGACTGATTTCACTCTCACCATCAGCAGTGTCCAGGCTGAAGACCTGGCAGATTATTACTGTATGCAAGCTAATGAGTATCCTCCCACAGTGCTTCAGCCTCCAACAAAAACTTCTGAGAATCTCAGCAGTTGCCTGCACTGCATTCTGCCCTGCAGCTGCACACTTCTCCCTTCTGCCTGGGGGACAGTGAGCCTAAAACTCTGGTCAAAATGTTTTCAGAACTGAGCAAAATATAAGGGTTTCAATGTCTCTCAATTCTTTTGGTATGAAAAACCAGTATGTGAAAATGCAGAGGAAAATTCAGTATTCTCTTTCTATATCTTTTGTTACCCAATACCACAAACTCTGTTGCTTGAATATGAGGAATTTATCTTTCTGTAGTTCTGGAATTCTGGTATCGATCATAGGACTCTTTGGGCTGAAGTGATGGTGGTGACAAAGTGTATTTTGCTTTAGAAGCTGTGGGAAAGAGTTTTTCCTACTTTTCCATATTCTTTTTTAAACAATTTTATTGCTTTTATTAAGGTCAGGGGCTACCTAGTTAATCTATAAATCACAAAGCTTAGTATTAGATATAGATCCATATTCTTAGGGCTTCTTACATCCTTAATGGTTACAATTTCCACTGGTTTTTTCTTTAAACTTCTATTACATTTTTAGTAGATTAAGATTTCTTTGTCAATGTGAGTGTGCATTTGTATGTTGTGTGCATATTTCTAGGTGAACATGTGACATGATCTTGTTGTGGAGATCAGAGAACAGCTCTTGGATTTGATTGTTCCTTTGTCATTTGGGTTCTGGGAAACAAATCACATTTGACAACAGGATTGATGTCAAGTGGTTTTGGTATGTGAGCCACCTTGCAGTCACTTAAATTCTTCTATAAATGTAAATTCAGTATAGACAATTTTCTTAAAAGCAATGTTTTTTCAGTATATCATATATTTTGACAACATGTGCTAATCTTCCCCATTTCTCCTTCACTTTCCTGCTATCTTTTCTTCCCCAGTCTACCTTCTACTTTTATCTCTCTGTCTCTCACACATACACACACACATGCCAACACTATAAAATACACCTACACTATAAAATATTATGCACACAGAAAAAAAGCAAATATCATCTAATCTTTTTCTCTCTATTTCTCTGTTTAGTGTCTTTCTCTGCCTTCCTTTCTTCTTTTTCTCCCTTAACAATTTCTTTCTGTTATTGCATTTTTTACTCTAATTTTTTTGTGATGTTTGAACATATTTTATAATTTCTATAGTATTGTTCATCTTAGATAGCTTTCCTAACATTTCTGCAAAACAAACTGATTTAAAAATATCACAGATTTTAAAGCAAAGTTGTTATTAGAATGCTAAATATACTTTTGTTTGAGTGCTATAAGATGACAGCATTCAGTGATTGCTCACACTCCCTATGATGTTTTTTTTTGTCAATTTATTGACACCAGCTACTCACACACACTGCACATGCATTTCCTTATGTATTTGCTGACTGCTTTGCATGAGCTTCTCTAGCTCAACCCAACCTCCTTTAATTTATATACTAAGCACCTTGAGTGAGAACTAAGATACATCAGAGAGGCAGGGGGAGCAACGTGGTGTCACAAACCCAGGTTCTCATGTCCCTGCTGCTCTGGTTGTCTGGTGAGAAATTCACAAATATTATCATCTTTTTAAAGTCACTTCTTTGTGTATTAAAATTTTATAATGTGTGCTATGACAGAATATGTCTTACAAAATAATACTCTGACAATATATCATAAGATACTAAATGACAAATTTCAAATGCTAATATATTCTGATTTTTCATATTATGCATCATCACTGTCTATTCCTGATTGCAGGTGCCTATTCAGATATCATGATGACCTGGTCTCCATCCTCACCAGCTGTGTCAGCAGGAGAGAAGGTCACCATCAGCTGCAAATCCAATCAGATTCTTTTATACAGTGCCTATAACTTCTTGACATTGTACCAGCAGAAACCAGGACAGGCTCCTAAACTACTGATCTACTGGGCATCCACTTGAAACACTGGGGTCCCTGACTGCTTTACAGGCAGTGGCTCTCAGACAATTTCACTCTCACCCATCAACAGTGTAAAGGCTGAAGACCTGGCAGATTCTACTGTCAGCATTATTACGAATATCCAGTAGCCTCTTGAGTGACCATTGATTGATTGAATGAATAAGTAAGGGAGAAAAACAAACAATTCCTAGAATCAAATGAAAATGACAACACAGTTACCTAGAGTCTTTGGCAGTTAGCCACATGCTGCTGAGAGGAACATTCATGGCTTTGAATGCCTACATTAAAACAAGAAAGACATCAAGTAAATCACCAAATTCAGAGAGATCTTATATAAACACCTAATGGTGAGCCTCAAGGTGTTAGGAAATGATTGAATCAAACTCAGAGGCAATCAGCAGTAAGAAGTTATAAATATTATGGGGAAAACTAATGAAATAGAATTTTAAATAGCAATGCATAAAAGTATTCAATGAATTTGACCTTCAAATAAATAGACGGACAACAGCATGCAAATTAATCTAGAGGGAAAAAATAATCTAAATTAATAAAGTCAGAGGTAGAAGACAGAGGCTCACAACACTTTCAAGTGAAATCCTGATAATCACTAACAAGTATTTAAAAATCTTAAACTCCTCCCCAAAACTGGAAAATCTATACGAAATAGTTGTTTTTAAAAACAACTGTTCTAAAATTAAATCAAAAGAATATCACCAACTTCAACAGAACCAGAGCAAGCAACACTATTGGAGTGACAATAAAATATCTATGACAAGCACTCAAGACAGAACTTGGGAACATACAGGAAATCTACGATATGATAATAAATATCTGGAAGCTAAAATAGATGTTCTTAAACATGAAAATGCTAATTTAGAACACAAGAAGTATGACGATAAGAATCAGAACTTTCAGTGTATACAATTCCAAGTAGAGCAGCTATGTGCTAAATCAAAACTGGTAAGACTCAACTAAGAAATGGCAGAAAAAGGGAGAGAAGTATAATAAATTTTGTAAACTCTGAACAAGTTACAGAAGAAGAAAAGAATGATACCATCTAGGCAGAGCTCTAGGAAAACCCTTGTCAAAATGCTGAATAAAGGGTTTGCCCACAAATAAAGAAAGTGCAAATTATTTCCCTAGAACAATAACTATATGTCAAGCTGTACCACCAGCATGCCTTTATGGATTCTAATACTTCAGAGGTTTGAGGAGAAAAGTACAGATTGAAAAATGAGCTAGACAGATTGATTTCAGAGAGAAATAAGCTGAGAATGTAATCAGAAGCATCAGTACAGCAATATGAAAACTCCATGAAAATGGTCAAGGACACAACTCCTGCACACATTGAGCCCCTCAAAGCAACTCATCAGAGAAACAGAGAAAGACCTTTGCCAAATACATTAGAAAAATCCTCTTCCTAGGAAGGCAGACTTAATTACAAAATCACAACTCAAGAGGTACTAATAAATATTTCCATGGTCAAGTGAATAATTTGATGGGTAAACAAGAATCCTTGCATTTCTCAAGTTCAAGAAGAAATCCCACAGGGCAAATTTCAAAATTCTTGATAAAATTTAAAAAAGATGATGAAAATCATATATCAGAGATGAAAAATTGAATGGGCTTAAGAAGGATGACTGGGCAACTGGAAATGCATCATAACCAGCAATAACAGAAACTCCAACCAATAATATAACAAACACACCAAGGAATAGAAACTGAACACAAGAAAAGAGTTTAGAAATGGAAGAGACTTGCAAAGTTAAAGATTTGGGAGTTAGACTAGTTCTGCACAGAATTAGACTTTTTTTTTCCATTCAAAAATTTACACTTCCCTCCTCCATTCTCCTCCCTCCCCCTCCCTCCTTAAGAGAGGGGGTCCCCTGCCCTGTGAAAAGTCCAAGGCCCTCTCCCCTCCATCCAGACCTAGGCAGTTGTGCATCCAAATAGACGAGGGTCCCAAAAAGCCAGCACATGCGGTAGAAAGATGTCTAGTGCTATTATCGATGGTTTCTCAGTCTGCCCCCATTGGCGGCCACATTCAGAGAGTCTGGTTTTATCACATGCTAGTTCAGGCCAGGTCCAGCTATATTTGGTGAGCTCGCATTAGATCAGACACGCTGTCTCAGTGGGTGGACCAACCCCTCCAGACCTGACTTCCTTGGTCATCTTCTCCTTCCATCTGCTCTTCAACTGGACCTTGGGAGCTCAGTCCCTTGCTCTGATGAGGGTCTCTGTCTCTATCTCCATCCATCGCCGGAGGAAGATTCTATGGTGATATTCGAGATAATCATCAGTGTGATAGTGGGGCAAGGCCAGTTCAGGCACCCTCCCCTCTGCTGCCCAAGGATATAGTTGGGGACATCCCCGTGGACACCTGGGATCCCCTCTAGAGCCAAGTCTATTGCCAACCCCAAAATGGGGCTCCCATAATGAAGATATCTTCTTCCCTGCTCCCATATCCACCCTTCCTCCATCTCAATCACCCCACTCCCCCAAGCTCTCCCCAATCCTCCTCTTCTCCCTTCTATCTCCCCCTCTCCCCTTCCCCCACTTCACCCCACCACCATGCTCTATTACTTAGGGTCGTAGCTGGAGTTATCCTTGTGGATTCCTCGGAATTTCTTGTGTCAGGTTTCTTGCTAGCTTCATAATGGTTCCCTCAATCAAAATATCTCTTTCCTTGCTCTTGTCTTTGTCCTTTCTGCACCTCAGCTACCCCATTCCCCTATCTATATATTTAGAGGAGAATTAATAGTGTTTATTCATCTGCTTGATATTTCCATACTGAGGAAGCTGGAGCTGAAGCACCATTATGATTTTGCCTGAGTGAAGCTCTGTTTCCCATGGGACATAGAACTCAGCTTTAACTTGTTGGTCTGTTGTTCTTTCTTGCACACAATTTCAGGCAATTTTTTATGATGTCCCAAAGGTAAGAAACATGTGGTAGCAGTTGGAACATATAAACAGGGAGGTTTGCATTTTAGGCTAAGCAGTGAATGTGGAGATTATGTGCCTTTTACACCATAATAAATGATGACAATCTCAGCCCCAATTATGCTGATTGTGAGGATGAAGTATGACTTCCATGTGCCTTCATTAACAGTCGTATCCATGGAAGAGGGTACTGTGTCCCATGAGTGCAAGTTCATCAGTATTAGACTTCCTGGCTCCAAAGAAAACAAATAAATCTTGGTTGTTTTCAGTTAATTGGTTTCTAATTAGTTGACTTTCAATCACAGTCCAAGAAATCAAATGCACCAGGGATGAAAATATCCATGATGTTTTATTTATTAAATTTACTAAATAAGGATAGTCAGACTTTTCCTGTTATAGAAAAAAGGAAATGGAGTTTTATCCTTTCAGTCAGAAAAAAGTCCATTTATTTCCCTTACATACTGTGAAAACACATGTTTAACCACAGGAGTCTTTGGATTTATAAGACCCCAGTCTCCATGTGTCCAAACTGAATGAGCAGCAGTAAATGATATCAAAGAACAATCTGAGTTCATTAAAGCTGTCACAAAACAAAGTACAAAGTTTAGCAAAGACAGAGATCACAGCCCAATCTGTTAGACATTGATAGGGGCAGGTATTCATTTCTCATATTCTTGACCTTGAGATTACAAACTTTCTTAATCCACATCCTGCTTGTATTTCTAAAATGATAGCTTATCAGCAGTATATAGAGTATATCTTAATATGCTTATGAGAAGCAATTTACAAATTTTACATGAAATGTAAATGTATAAAATTAACGAACTATGCAAAATAAAAGGGAAATATATGTTATTTAAATTAATATTTAATTTTCAATATTATTCTTTGTTTAATGTTTAAACCTTAACATCAAATAATCACATTACTTTGGACATCGAATGCCATGATCTGCCTTGATTAATAACACACATTTTAAAAGAGAGATTTTTACTTGCTCACTATGACAATAGGACCATTTTCAACCAGTTACAGTACTGCTAATTTCTAGATCATTCTAGAATATGCATTTCCAAAATAAGCACTCTTGGCAGTGCTGGTTTTCATCCAGGACAACTTGAAGAAACCCAGTTTGTTTTGTTCCCCTCCCATTTCCCCAAATATAGAATTTGTTTTCAGATCTCCTGAAGTTGTGCAGAGAAAAATTATTAGTTTCTGCTGGGTTTGCCTTGGCTTTGAGATTATAGCTTCTCCCATCTCAATTTTCAATTAATGTTTCCCAGTATTTCCACACAGTGAATTCTGGGCTGGTCTTTGCCTTTCTATCCTTTATTTAGTCCACAAACTGGAGCCCATAGTTTATTTTCCTCACTATAAGCATGGATTTAATGTACCCAACTTTCTTTATCCATTCTTTGATTGTGGGCATATAGACTGTTTCCATTTCTTGTCTATTACAACAAAAATGCTGCTATGAACATACTTGAGAAAATGTCCCTGTGGTGTGAGTGTGCTTCCTTTGCTTATGCTCCTAAAAGTGATATTGCTGGGTCTTGAGGTAGACTGATTCCTAATATTCTGATAAACCACCTTACTTATTTGCACAGTAGCACTAAATGTTTGCACTCCTACCATCAATGGAGAAGACATCCCCTTACTCCACATCCTCTCTAGGATAAGCTGCCATCAGTTTTCTTGAACTTACCCATTCTGATTCGTGTAAGATGGTATATCAGAGTCATTTTGATTTTTTTTATTTTTTTGGTTTTTCGAGACAGGGTTTCTCTGTGGCTTTGGAGCCTGTCCTGGAACTAGCTCTGTAGACCAGGCTGGTCTCGAACTCACAGAGATCCGCCTGCCTCTGCCTCCCGAGTGCTGGGATTAAAGGCGTGCGCCACCATTTGAGCTTCTCTGGTGACTAAAGATATTGAGCATTTATTTAAGTGTCTTATGGCCATTTGAGATTCTTCTGTTGAGATTGTCTTCTTAGATGTGTACCCAATTTTTTCAATGGATTATTTGATAGTTTGATGTCTAGTTTCTCAAGTTCCTTATATATTTTGGAGACCAGCCGTCTGTCAGATGTGGGGTTGCTGAAATATTTTCCCATTTTTAGGCAACTGTTTTGTCTTTTTGACTGTTGCCTTGGCTTTAAAGAAGCTTCTCATTTTCTGGATGTCCCATTTATTAATTGTTGCTTTCACTGACTGTGCTACTGGTTTCATATTTAGAAGGTGTTCCCTGTGTCAATGCATTAAAGGGTATTTTTTACTTTCTCTTCTATGAGTTTCCATGTGGTGGGATTTATTGAGGTCTTTGATCTATTTGAAATTGAGTTTTGTGCATTTGGGTAAATATAGGTCTATATGCATTCTTCTACATGTTGACATCTCCTTATGCCATTTGCTAAAGATGCTTTCTTTTTTACATTTCATATTTTTAGCTTCTTTGTCTAAAATTAGGCATTCATAGTTGTGTGGGTTAATATTTAGGTCTTTTATTTAATTCCATTGGTCCACCTGTTTCTATTCATGCCAATACCGAGCTATTTTCATTACTATAGCTCTATAATAGAGCTTTAAGTCAGGTACGATGATGCCTCCAGATATTCCTTTATTGTACAATATTTTATTGGCTATCCTGGGTTTGTTTCTCCATATAAAATTTATCATTGTTATTTCAAGGTATGTTAATATCTATTCAATGATATTAATGGAGATTCATCGAATCTGTATATTGCTTTTGGTAAGATTGCCTTTTTGATTATGTTGATCCTACCTATCTAAGAACATGGGAGAGCTTTCCATTGTCTGATATCATTTACAATTTCATTCTTCAAAGACTTAATGTTCTTGTAATACAGGTATTTAACTTGTTTTGTTAGAGGTACCCCAATATATTTTATGTTTTTGTGGATATTGTGAAGGATGATGCTTCTCTGATTTATCTTCTGTCCATTTATCATTTGTACATAGGAGGGCTACTGATTTTTTTGAGTTAATATTGTATCCTGTCATATTACTGAAGTTATTTATTGGCTTTGTGGAGCCATTCTCTATGGAGAGATAATTTGTTCAGTCTAGGCATGGGGGCAGGGTGGGCCTTGATCCTCTCTCAAAGAGTTGATGGGACAGACTTAGTTGATTTCCAGGAGGCGACTTTACTTTCATGAAGCAGCAGATTGGGGTGGGTTAAGGGGAGCAGATGAAATGAGGGAGGGGGAACTGGGATTGATATTTAAAATATAAAAAATAACTTTTTAATAAATAATGGATTAAAAGATAGGAGATAAACAAATTTAGCCTTAATACTCACTTTCTCACTTCTTTTCTGCTTTACCTCCCTCCACTCTCCCTTTATTTCCTTGTATATTTTCTTACCCTTAGTTTCTTTTGTTGTTGTAAACTTTTGAGCATATCATATCATTTCCATAGTACTATTTATCTGAGAATGCTTTGCTAACATTGCTGCAAAATCAAGCTGATTTAAATATGTCTTGAACCTCACCCCAAAAATGTTATTAGAGTACCTAATAGATTTCTGCTTGAGAGCAGTAAACTGATATCAGTGATTTCTCACACTGCCCATGATGGTATTTTGTATTGAGAAGCACCAGCCATTTACACATACTGCCCAGACATTTCATTAGGTATTTGCTGACTGTTTTGCATGGGCCCCTACAGCCCAGACCAGTTGATCAGAATTTATAAACCAGGTCTTTTCAGTGAGAATGTGGGTGTGTCAGAGAGGCAGGAAGAGCAATATGAAGTCACAGACCCAGGTCGTCATGTGACTGTTCCTCTGGGTGTCTGGTGAGAAATTTATAATATTTTTGGAGTCACTTCCTTTATACAAGAATTTTACAATGTGTGTAAGAAATACACTCTTGAATATGACATTACAGGTTATGAAATGACAAGTTTTAAGTGTTGCCATTTCTGTACATGCATATTATTCTTGTTTGCAGGTGCCGGTGCAGATATCATGCTGACTCAGTCTCCATCCTCCATGACTGTGTCAGCAGGAGAGAAGGTCACTATCAACTGTAAGTCCAGTCAGAGTCTTTATCTGGTATGGCTAACTACTTGGCTTGGTACCAGCAGAAACCAGGGCAGGCTCTGAAACTGCTGATCTACTATGCATCCACTCGATACCCTGGGGTCTCTGAACGCTTCACAGGCAGTGGATCTGGGACAGATTTTATTCTCACCATTATCAGTGTCCAGAATGAATACCTGGCAGATTATTACTGTCAGCATCAACTTGGTACTCCTCCCACAGTGCTTCAGTCTCCAACAAAAACCTCTCTGAGAAGATTTTCACCAGCTAGCTACACCACACAGCCCTGGACCTGCACACTTCCCCTTGCTGCCTGAGACTGGTGTGTTAAAACAGTTGCTAAAAAGTTTGAAGAGACCAGCAAAAACAATGGGTTCAATGTCTCTTATGTATTTACATATGAAAAATAACTTTAAATGAAAATGTAAATAAGAACTCAGTATTATCTTTCTATTCATTCTGTAACACAAGCTCTGCTGCTTGAATATGAGGGATTTATTTTTACAGTTCTGAACTTTCAGTATCTAATATATAATACTCTATGTGACTAAGTAATGACAAGTGCAAAGGTGGAGGCTCTAAGAAAAATGTTTCAGCTCTTTTACTGAATTATGTGATGCTTTCTTATTTCCTTACTGGTGTCCATTTCTTCTGTTTCTTTTTCTTTCCATTTCCATCAATTATTTTATTCTTCCATATTTTGATAAATTAGGTAGTCTTTTCTGTGTCATTGTGAGTGTGCATTTATTTGTGTGTATATGTGAGCATGATTCTAGGTACACCTTGACATGGCATAGTTGTGGACTTCAGAGGACACTTGCACATGATTGTTTCTGTGTCATTTGGGTCTGGGGATCAAAGTAGGGTATGACATCAGGCTTGGTTGCAAGTGTCTTTGGCATCTGACGGATCTTTCTGCTCCTTAAAATCTTTAATAGAAATGAATTAATTTTACTCAATTTTCTTTTTATTTTAATATAATTTCAAAATGAACTTTCCTCATTTTCATATCTATCCCAGTTATCACTCTCTCCATCCTCCTGCTCCCCCACAATCACAGCTCCCCCCCCAACTCCTCAGAGAATGTAAGGGTTCCCACAGGGAGTCAACATAGTTTGACACATCACTTTGAGGCAGGACCAAGGCCTTCTACCACAAATTTAGTCTGAACAAGGTATGCCTCCAAAAATAATGGACTCCAGAAAGCCAGTTCAAGCAATAGGGATAAGTTTTTATCCCACTGATAGTAGCTCCACAGACTGCCCAAGCCACACAAAGGTCACCAATATTTGGAGGGCATAGTTTGATTGCATACAGGTTCCCCTGCTATCAATCCAGAGTCAGTGAGCTCCTGCTAGCTCAGATCCGCTATTTCTGTGGGTATGATCATAATGGTCTTGAATTCTTACTGATATAAACATTTTTCTTTCTTTGACTTGTCTCTGTAATCTTGGATGCAGCTGTGGATCTCTGCATCTACTTCCATTAGTTGATAGGTGAAGGTTTTGTGATGCCGAAATCTGACTTCAGGGGCAGACCAGTTTAGGTAATCTCTCCACTCTTGCTTAAGGGCATAGCTGGTGTTATCTTTGTGAATTCCTGGGAATTTCAGTGCTGTCAGGTTTCCTGATAGCCCCATAATGGCTCCCACCATCAAGATCTGTGGTATGGGAGGTTGTTCTGTCTATGTCTTGCCTTTCTTCATTAATGAATAAAGAAACTGTCTTGAGCATGTGATAGGGTAGAGCAGAACTAGGCAGGGAAAATTAAACTGTTTGCTGGCAGGAAAAAGGTGTGGAAAAAAAGAAGAAGCCGTGGAGCCACTGCTGGAGACAGACATGCTTGAAACATTTGCTGGTAAGCCATAGCCATGAGGCGATACACAGATTAATAGAAATGGGTTAAATTAATATGCATCCCATCACCCTTCTAAAAAATAGACATAATTTTAATCCAAAATGTTAGTCTGGGTAATCTCACTCAGTAAAATATTTTCTATTTCCACCCATTTGCATGTGAAATTCAAGACGTTATTGTTTTTTACCACTGAGTAGAAAATTAATGTGTATATTTTGGAGATCAGACCTTTGTCTGATGCAGGGTTGGTGAAGATCTTCTCCCATTCAATAGTTTGCCTTTTTGTCTTAATGAAAGTGTCCTTTGCATTACAGAAGCTTCTCAGTTTCAGGAGGTCCCACTTATTCATTGTTGCTCTTATTGACTGTGCTACAGGGGTTATATGTAGAAAGTGGTCTCCTGTGCCCATGTGTTGCAGACTACTTTCCACTTTCTCTTCTATCAGGTTTAGTGTGGTCAGATTTATATTGAGGTCTGCTAGACCATGTTGCAATTGATTGACAAGGCATTCCACAATGCAATTGAACAATAATAACATTGAAACAGAGAAGTTTTTCTGAAAGAAACTGGTAAAGATGCAGAGAGATAAGATAAACAATAACAAAGATTATGAATGATAAAAATATCATTATAATTACAGTAAGTGGTGAAATACAGAGTGTTGCTTCTCAAATCTTCAAGAAGAAAAGGTTGCATGCCCACTTTCTTGTTCTTATTCAATGTAATGCCCAAACCTCAGTCATAGAACAGCAGCAAGAAGAAAATATAAAAGGGATATAAATAACAAATGATGAAGTCAAATTTTCACGACATGTTCTTATGGTTATAATGCACTCAAAACTCAACCAGAATATAATTTCAGAAAAGAACAGGATAAAAACAAAGACCAAGATATAAAATCAACATTAAACAATCAGTAGGTTTTCTATGAAATAGAAATAAACTTCCTAAGAAAAAAGTGAGAGCAAATTCCATTCACAACTTCAAAACACAATACTTAGTAATAGTTTAAACAATAAGTTAAAGAACCTTACAATGAAATCATTGGGACATGGAATGATGAAGTTGAAAAAAATAGAGGGTGGAAAAATTGTTGACACCTCCCACATAATCATGTGGAGCCTGCCTTTTTGTCTGCAAGGTACTGGGAATCTGGTAAGAAACACTGTTCCCATGATGGGAGGATCTGGCATTTTTGTCTACAAGGTCCTTGGAGCCTGGCAAGAGGCCCTACTCTCATGCTGGGGGGATCCAGAAAACCTGCCTTTTTTCTGCATGGTCCTTGTAACACTACAAGAAGGCCTGCTCCCATGCTGAGGGAATCTGGAGAGGAAGAGATGGGCAGGCACCAATGCAAGAATTCTTCCAACATCCTGAAAAGCAGCATGATAACTCCAGAATCCGGTGAACACACAACAGGAAGACTTGAAAATCCTAAACCAGAAGAAGTAGAATTAAAGTTTAAATCGACTTTAAATGTAACCTTATGAAAATGATGGAGACTCTTTTTTTTTTTTTTTTGGTTTTTCGAGACAGGGTTTCTCTGTGGCTTTAAAGCCTGTCCTGGAACTAGCTCTGTAGACCAGGCTGGTCTTGAACTCACAGAGATCCGCCTGCCTCTGCCTCCCGAGTGCTGGGATTAAAGGCGTAGAGACTCTTAAAGAGGAAGCAAAAAACTCCCTTAAAGAAATGGAAGAGGTCCTTTCTTTGAATAGCCTGCATGAAGCAAGCAAGGTAGGCCTTTTGTTTGTCAGCTACCTGGCCAGCAAGGAGACCTGATCTCACTACCAGAAGATACATCAGTGGGGTGAGTGAGTTCCCGACACGTGGCAGCAGCCCAGAGATGGAGCACAGACATTCCTCATCCCCCCATACTTCCTAGTCTTCCTGCAGGGGCTATTATCCTGGATACTGCCTCTCTCTTCCTATCCCACCCAGCTTGCATCCAGAAATCCCCTACCATCTGCCTCCCCTCTTCGGGCCCATATCATCCCCCAGCTCAGTCTCTTTGGGCGTTGGGACCGAGTTGTGAGTGCAACCATGCGGGCAGGAGTACCAGTGTTTCAATAGCCTACCTGCAGCAAGGTAGGCCATTTATTTGCGAGCTCCCTGGCCAGGAAGGAGACCAGATCCTATAAAAGAAGACCCATAGGGGAGCATTAGGAGGAAGAGATGGGAAGGCGCCAATGCAAGAATTCTTCCAACAATCTGAAAAACAACATGACATCACCAGAACCCAACAAACTTACAACAGGAGGACTTGAAGACCTTAATCAAGAAGAAGTAGAAAAAATTGACTTTATAAGAGTTACAGAGTCCCTTAAACAGGAGGTGAAAAACTCCTTTAAAGAAAAGATGAGAAGAATAACAAAAAGCTTGAAGAATTGAGTAAATCCATGAATGATATCCTAGGAAACCAAGGAAAAACAATCAAACAGATTATGAAAACAGTTCAAGACTTGAAAACTGAAATGGAGGGAAGGAAGATAACACAAACTGAGGGCTGGCTAGATATGGAAAACTAGGTAAATGAATAGAGACTACAAAAACAAGCATAACTAACAGAATACAAAAGATGGAAGAAATGATCTCAGATTCTGAAGATACTATAGAGAAAATAAACACACTGATCAAAGAAAACAGCAAATTCAACAAATTTTCATCTCAAAAGATTCAATAAATCTGGGACACAATAAAAAGACCAAACCTAAGAATAATAGGGATAGAAGAAAAAGAAGAAGTACAGCTCAACAGAGCAAAAATATATTTAATAAAATTATAGAAAAAAACTTTCCCAACCTAAAAAAGATGTTTCTAGGAATGTTCAAGAAGCATACAGAACACCGAACAGATTGGATCAAAAAAAAATCCTCTCACCATATAATAATCAAAACACAAAACATACAGAATAAAGAAAGAATATTAAGAGCTGCAAAGGAAAAAGGTCAAGTAACTTATAAAGGCAAACCTATCAGACTTACACCGGACTTCTCCATGGAAACCATGAAAGCCAGAAGGTCCTGGATAGACGCACTGCAAAAACTAAGAGACCATGGATGCAAGCCCAGACTACTATACCCAGCCAAGCTTTCGTTCACTAAAAATGGAGAAAACAAAATTTTCCAGGATAAAACAAATTTAAACAATACATAGCCACAAATCCAGCCTTACAGAAAGTAATAGAAGGAAAATGACAAACCAAGGAGTCCACCAATGACCACAATAACTCAGACATATAATGACCCTAAATCAGCACAACTCGAAGAACAGAAACGCACAAACTCTACTACCAAAAAAGAATGACCGGAGTTAACAACCACTGGTCATTAATATCACTTAATTCTTTTTCTTGGTTGAGTCTTTGTGTGGCTTTGGTATCAGAGTAACTGTAGCTTCATAAAAGAAATTTGCCAATGCCTCTTCTGTTTCTATATTGTGAAATAGATTAAGGAGTAAAGGTATTAGGTCTTCTTGGAAGTTGTAGTAGAATTTCGCATTGAAATCATCTGGTCCTGGGCTTTTTTGGTAGGGAGGTTTTTGATAACAGCTTCTAATTCTTTGCGACTAACAGGTCTATTTAGATTGTTCACCTGGCCCTGTTTAACTTTGGTATATGGTATATATCTAAAAAAGTCTCCATTTCCTTTACATTTTCCAGTTTTTGTAGAAAATAGGCTTTTGTAGAAGGATCTAATGATTCTCTGAATTTCCTCTGAGTCTAAATAATGTAGAGAGTAACTACAATCTTCAACTCTGTCAAAGATCTGAGAAGGGAATAAATAGTACTTAACAAACAAGATATATCCAAAATGTGCAACAATTGACAGAGACAACTGACTACCTGGGCAATCACCCAAAGTCTCGTTTGCAAT
>NW_004949098.1:14341908-14343277 GCF_000317375.1 Microtus ochrogaster
TATATAAGTATCTTAATCAGAGGTAGAAATGTACACTGCAATATGGTAAATATATACTATATATATATATATTATATATATATATGTCAATACATAAAAATGTTTTAAACAGAGATAGAAACATGTATGCATACAATAGTCAATATAATTTAACTTTGTATCAATATACAAGAATCCACACCAATATATTTGTCTAAAAGCAGTAACTCACAATTATAAATCTATTAGCCCATCATTCCTCTTTTTTTTCATAATGATCCCTGAGCTTATAAAATTCCTCCCCCAACCTCCCAACCCCTAAATGATGTCCCTAAACCCAGGGGCAAACTTTACTGGGAGAGGGGATGTCGTCCTCTAGAATTACTTCCAGCTGTGATGGGGGAGACGTTCTTTCTGGGGGATCCTGTGAAAGTAAAATGATGGTTAAATTTCAAGATCAATGTCTTTTAAAATTGCCAATAGTCTCTGAGTATTTTGTGGAGGTCTGGCCAGAATGTTGTACAAGATGTGCACCATTTCAGCTAACCATGCAGCTGGTACCCAAAACAGGTCTTGTAGTAGTGCTATAAGTAGCATGACGTCATATCAACCAGGTAGAGTTGTTGTGGGGCCCCATCTTTTTCCTGGAAACTTCAAATATCACTTCAGGAAAAACTCATTGTTCATTGTGTAAAACTTAAACATTAATCATATAGACATATATAGACATACTATACATATATATATTCAATGAAAGGCATGACAGATATATTCAAAGAAAAGTATGAAAGATATGAAGAAAAGCAAAAATGTTTTCTAAACTCATATTTCTTTCTGTCCCATATCATGGCTCTTGACATGAGACAGAAACTCCAGAAACTCTGGGTTTTTCTCTTACTAAGAGGCTTGGAATTGGAGAGGGACTGAGCCAGAGTCCAACTTCAAAACCAGCTCTATATATTGATAAAGAAATGTTTAATAAGACTTATATATATATAATTATTACTTACAAAATGTGTCCATCCATCAGTAATTAAATATTCAGGGTCCCTTAATTTCTTTGAAGATGAGTATTTTTCTGTGGAGATAAGAAAAGAACCCTGCCTCCAACCTATCTGTATTTCTTACAATCAGTATGCTCGCCATCCTTACGAAAGAATTGTTATTTATCTTTTCCAAGTGGCTTCTCTTCTTCAAACCGAACCTTTATTAAATTTGACAGTATCCACAATTTTTCCTCACCTGTGAAGATAAGAACAAAACCCCTTCCGCAACGAAGCACATCTCCTGGCTTCCATTGTGAGGTCAGCACATCCTTGAAATAAACTGGTTGATTTAGTTCAGTAGACTTTTCCATTATCCAATATCTTTCTGCAGATGTTGTTCCCTT
>NW_004949098.1:14344398-14345381 GCF_000317375.1 Microtus ochrogaster
AAAGGCACTATAATTTCTGCTGGGTCTATGCCTGCTAGTTTACGAAGTCTCAGCTTGCCTTTTATAATTAACTCAGAGACTTTTTCCACATTAGTTTTTAGTTTCTTACTTGGTTTATGTGGTAAAAAGATCCATTCCAAAATAATATCATCTCTCTGCATTAAAATTCCTATAAGAGAAATTTTAGATGGTAGTATGACGAGAATACAATCGAGCTCTGGATTCACCCTGTCCTCATGTGCCTGTTGTAATTTTTCCTCAACCATTGTCGGTTCCTTCTCTGCTTCAGCTGTTAATTCTCTGGGACTGTTTAAATCTATATCACCATCAAAGGTTTTGTTCAAATGAATTATTAGATCAGGTGTCATACCAATAGCTGGTTGGACTGGAAATGTCTCCTAATAGTCTTTGAAAGTCACTAAGGTTCCATAGGCGATCTCTCCTAATTTGTGCTTTTTGTGTCTTAGGTTTTTTTGCAAACCTATTTTATAACCTAAATAATTAACAGAATCTCCCTTCTGTATCTTTTCAGGAGCGATTTGCAATCCCATTCAGGTAAAAGTATCTTTATTTCTTCCAATAATCTGTTCAAGGTATCCATGTTTGAATCGGATAACAAAATGTAGTCCATGTAATGGTATACTATAGATTTGGGAAATTTCTTGCTTATTATTTGCAATAGTTGGTTCACAAAATATTGTCACAGGGAGGGTCTATTTAACATACCCTGGGGGAGGACGGTACAGTGGTACCTCCTCGAAGGTTGAGAATTGTTATAAGTAGGTACCGTGAAGGCAAATTTTTCTCTATCTTCTTTCTGCAAACATATACTGAAAAAAAATCCTTTAAATCAATAACTATGAGAGGCCATTCTTTTGGTAACAAAGAGGGCAAAGGGATTCCATATTGCAGAGGGCCCATAGGTTGAATAACCTTGTTGATAGCTCTGAGATCTGTCACCATTCTCCATTTACCTGATTTTT
>NW_004949098.1:14350097-14363073 GCF_000317375.1 Microtus ochrogaster
CCTGGCGGGCCTCAAACTCACAGAGATCCGCCTGCCTCTGCTTCACAAGTGCTGGTATCAAAGGCGTGCACCACCACCGCCCAGCCAAGTCACTTTGTATCAGACCAAATCTGCCATTGTGGTGGCTTTTGTTGCAAAACAGCAGATACTTGAGCTTCTGCTAATTTAGGCCGCGGGGTTCCACTGCAAACTTAGCCAAGACAGGCAGAATGGGACTGTGTGGCCGAGTGTGTCTCAAACTCGGCACTGGGACCCAAATCACAAACTAAAAGACAGCACCCAGGAGGGTGCTGTGTTAGCTAACGGGCTACCCACTTGAGTCGGGGGCAAAATAGCCCGACGTTGGACTCCAAAATGCAATGGAGTAAACGAATGCAGACAGATTGTATATGTATATGTATATGTATATGTATATGTATATGTATATGTATATGTATATGTATATGTATATGTATAGATATGTATAGATATAGCTTTAATAGACTTACAGAACCACCGTTCCCGGGGAGACCAGGAAATCAGAAGCAGCAGCTGGGAGAATGCTCGCCAAATTTATGTGCAAACATTAGCCCGAGCCGAACAGGCCCCCTAAGGGGCGGGACTTATCCCTACATGGTTACTAATATTTTTTTGTAACTGTGGATATTTGCTTTGTTACCAATTATGTGGTCGATTTTCGAGAAGGTTCCATGACCTGCAGAGAAGAAGGTATATTCTTTCCTATTTGGGTGGAATGTTCTATAGATGTCTGTTAAGTCCATTTGATTCATTACCTCCATTAATTCTCTTATTTCTCTGTTAGGTTTCTGTCTGATTGACCTGTCCATTTTGAGACAGGAGTGTTGAAGTCTCCTACTATTAGTGTGTGCGGTTTGATGGCTGCCTTGAGTTTTAGCAATGTTTCTTTTAAGTACATGGGTGCTTTTATATTAGGGGCATAGATGTTTAGGATTGAGACTTCATCCTGATGAACTGTTCCTGTTATGAGTATAAAATGTGCCTCTCCATCTCTTCTGATTGCTTTAAGTTTGAAGTCAACTTTGTTAGAGATTAGTATGGCCACACCTGCTTGTTTATTAGGTCCATTTGCTTGATAAGCCTTTTCCCAGCCCTTTACTCTGAGTAGGTCCCTGTCTTGTGGTTGAGGTGTGTTTCTTGTAAACAGCAGAATGTTGGATCCTGCTTTCTTATCCAAAGTCTTAGCCTGTGCCTTTTTATGGGTGAGTTGAGTCCATTGACATTAAGTGATATTAATGACCAGTGGTTGTTAACTCCATGCACATTTTTAGTCATAGAGTTTGTGTGTTTCCCTTCTTTGAGTTGTGCTGGAGAAGGGTCTCTAGATGTCTGAGTTATTGTGGTCATTGTTGGACTCCTTGGTTAGTGATTTTCCTTCTATTACTTTCTGTAAGGCTGGATTTGTGGCTGCATATTGTTTAAATTTGTTTTTATCTTGGAAAATTTTATTTTCTCCATTTTAGTGAACAAAAGCGTGGCTGGGTATAGTAGTCTGGGCTTGCATCCATGGTCTCTCAGTTTCTGCAGTACATCTATCCATGACCTTCTGGCTTTCATGGTTTCCAAAGAGATGTCAGGTGTAAGTGTGATAGGTTTACCTTTATAAGTGACTTGGCCTTTTTCCTTTGCAGCTCTTAAAATTTTTTCCTTATTCTGTATGCTTTTTGTTTTGATTATTATATGGCGAGGAGATTTTTTTTTTGATCCAGCCTTTTCAGTGTTCTGTATGCTTCTTGAACCTTCATAGGTATATCTCTCTTTAGGTTGGGAAAATTTTCTTCTATAATTATATTAAATATATTTTCTGGACTATTGAGTTGCACTTCTTCTCCTTCTTCTACTCCTATTAGTCTTAGGTTTGGTGTTTTTATTGTGTCCCAGATTTCCTGAATGTTTTGTGGTGAGAGTTTGTTGGACTTGCTGTTTTCTTTGATCAGTGTGTTTATTTTCTCTATGGTATCTTCAGAATCTAAAATTCTTTCTTCTAACTCTTGTATTCTGTTGGTTGTGCTTGTTTCTGTAGACTCTGTTTGTTTACTTAAATTTTCCATGTCCAGCCGGCCCTCTGTTTGTGTTTTCTTTTTTGCCTTCGTTTCAGTTTTCAAGTCTTGAACTGTTTGATTATCTGTTTGATTGTTTTTCCTTAGTTTTCTAGGGTATCATTCACTGATTTATTCAATTCTTCAAACTTTCTGTTATATTTCTCATCCATTTCTATAAGGGTGTTCTTTACATGCTCTTTAAGGGTGTCAATCTCTTTCATGAAGTCAATCTTTTCTACTTCTTCTTGATTAAGGTGTTCATGTCCTCCCATTGTGAGGTCGCTGGCTTCTGGTGGCTTCATGTTGCTTTTCAGCTTGTTGGGTGAATTCTTGCATTGCTGTCTGCCCATCTCTTCTTCCAAATGCTCCCTTGTGGATCTTCTTTTACCGAATCAGGTCTCCTTGCCTACTGATGTACCATCCCAATGATGGCTCTCCCCAGTGATGGGTCTCCTGGTGCCAAGATCAGATCTCCATGCTCAATGATGGCTCTCCCCAATGCTGGCTCTCCTGGCACCCAGATCAGGTCTCTGTGCTGGTTGGGTAGCTCGTAAACAAAGCGACTACCTTGCTTGGTGCAGGCAGGCCATAGAAACAAAGGAGCTCCCGCCCGCTTGGGTGCCCAGAGGATTCAGACCCAGTTCCCAGACAGGCTGAGCTGGGTGATATTATGTGTCAAAAGAGGTCAGGGGGGCCGAAGTGGGGAGGGTTCTATCGGGAACTCACCAAAGCCAGCTGGCCTGGATCTGAAAAAGCATGGGATAAAACTGGACTTGCTGAACATAGCTGACAATGAGGACTACTGAGAACTCAAGAACAATGGCAATGGGTTTATGATCCTACTGCATGTACCTGCTTTGTGGGAGCCTAGGCAGTTTGGATGCTTACCTTACTAGACGTGGATGGAGGTGGGTGGTCCTTGGACTTCCCACAGGGCAGGGAACCCTGATTGCTCTTTGGGCTGACGAGGGAGGGGGACTTGATTGGGGAGGGGGAGGGAAATGGGAGGTGGTGGTAGGGAGGAGGCAGAAATCTTTAATAAATAAATAAATAAAAATATAATTGACATAATACAAACCATTTTTCCCACACCACCACTGCTACTGAAACAGTCAAATACCCTCATAGCAGCATTGTTTGTCATAGCCAAAACCTGAAAACAACCTAAATGCCTCTTGACTGAAGAATGGATAAGGAAAATGTAGAGCACTTACAGAATGGAGTACTATACAGCAGAGAAAAATAACGATATCTTGAAATTTGCAGGCAAATGAATGGAGCTAAAAACATTATCTTGAGTGAGGTAACCCAGACCCAGAAAATCAAATATAATATGTACTCACTCATAAGCAGTTTTTAAACATAAAACAAAGAAAAACAGCCCACAAATCACAATCCCAAAGAACCTAGGTAACAAAGGGGACCCTAAGAGAGACATACATGGATCTAATCTACATGAGAAGTTGTAAAAGACAAGATCTCTTGAGTATGTTGATCATGGGAGAGTTTTGAAGGGAAAGGGAAAAAAGGGAGGGGAACAGAGAAAAATGTATAGCTCAATAAAATAAAATAAAAATTCCCTGGTAGATTCCCAGAAGAACAGAATATTGGTCTGCCTCTTCTTTTGTTGGTATCAGGCTTAATAGTTTGCTGTTATAGTTCTGTGTAGACAGCAGTAACCTTTCAACTGAGGTGACTCTTTGTGCTGCAGTCATGGCTAAGGAGTCTCCATAGTTCAACCAGTTTCCTCCCACACTTTTCTGCTCCTCTGTAGTCTCCTCCTCTAGAATTCTCTAGATCTTTCGAGGCATTACAGGCAGAAATAGTGTTACTCTAAGCACTGTTAATGTATGTTTTAATTTATGGACACAATCAAAACTACTTCCATAGTTTCACAATGTGTGGTATGTGGATGAGGTTTTAACTTATGTCACTATCAAACTTACTGAGTTTTATTGACAGGAGAGTTGATGGTAGTGAGACCTAAGTGTTAAGTGCTATTTTGATTGGTATTCCTATATACTCTGACTAAGATATTCTCTAATACCATCAGTATTCTTAACCTACCACATATTGTGATTTCTAGAATCATGCCTCTGCCCAGCTTGATAATGAATGCCTATAATCTAAGCTTTTCAATTGTTGAGGAAAGAGGAATTCAAATTTTCCTCCAGCCTATGTTAGTGTATGCTACACAGTAAAGCAAATAGGCACAGTTTATATGTGTGTGTGTGTATGTGTTTGTTTGTGTAACGATTTTTGTCCCTGTTCTCACAGAGTCCCATTAAGTATGTACATATATTATCATTTATATGAAACTAACAACTTAACATCTGTTCCATTGACAAATTTCCTTCTTCAATGAACCTGAAACTACTTTAAAATATGAACAATCACTTAGAAATGTAATTCAGACCAAATTTTAAAAAGATCAAAACAAAAATAGAACAAAAAAGAATCACAAGATGATTAATAAAACAAAAACCAAAAAAGATGAAAAGTAGCTGAACTGGCAGTGATGTAACAGAAATACAGGGACAGGAAATTTATTTTCAGGAACAGCTACTTCAGAGCATTTTTAAGAGGAGAGATTTGGCATTACAAATCTCAGACGGGAGTCCTTTACAAATTCCTATGCCCTTTTATTAAGGGAGAAGGTCTGAAATGTATACTCGGAAAGCTTTTGTCAAAGAAGATAAAAAATGTGCTTAGAAGCCCACATGGGACCGAGACTGCTAGATTTGGGAAGTCTATCAGTAAGTTTAAGGTTTATGCTAAGTGCAGTAGAAGCTTGTGGTTTTCTATATTAGTCTTAGTTTAGTTCAAGAAGTCTCCTTAAGGAGTGAACTAAACTATTCTGAGGGTATAGGACAATTATTTAGAATGTAATTGGGGATTATGCTGGAGAATTATAAATTCTCCTAATGTTGATAGAATTATAGATTATCCTAAAGAATTCTATGATTAGAGAAATTACAACTGGTTAGTTTGCAAGGTTTTTAAAGCAGACATGATTTTCAACTTATTGTTTTGAAACTTATTTCTGCTAGAAAGTTAAGGAAAGCTTTATTAGGATCCTGAGAGATTTCCTCAGTGGAGTCAGAAAGAGAATGTCTTACAACTATTGAAATACACTAACTTATGAAGAAGAGAATTCAGATAGGTTCTTTAATAGTGCCTCTCTACAGTGAGAGCTGTCTAGAAACCCCTGAAGCAATCTAGTCCCAACTGGGTGACCTTATTTGTAGGGTCTTCAAAAATAAAAAGATATGATGAGCCAGATACAAGGGCATGAAGGAAGCATCTTTTTTGGGGTGATATTGAATGGAGGAATGCACTTCTTTTATGAAAGAAAGAGACAGTAGTTTTAGGTAAAAGAAAGAGAGCCACATACTCAAAAGATTCTCAACATTTGGGTAGTCTACTTCATAACTTATGAAAGAAATTTCATAGGTCCTTCTTCATATATTCCATGCAGAGCTCTTGGGATTTAGACGAGTCCATCTTCATTTTACAGAAAAGGAAACTAACATTTTACTTTTCATGCTGCCTTTGTGTTTTATCATCCATTAATGAAGATGGTGGTGGTGATGATGGTAACAGTCATGGTAAGAACAGAAACATTTCGTATCTTGTTTGGTACATCAGTGTGGTTAACTAATCTTGAGTTACTCTTTCAGACTGAGTTGACTATGATCTTTTAAATCTGCATGCTGGTTTTCCTTTGTGATCCTCAACTCCTGCTATAAACTCCTTATAGAAGTTCTTTAGCATTGTTTATCCCTTCTTCTCCTTCTTGCTACAGTATATCATATGGTTATCCTTATATGAAAAGGAAACAATAGGGGGAGATGGTAAAGTGCCTTCCATTCAAACCAAAGTTAAGACCCATAGAACCACACAAATTCTCCATCAAACCCAGATGCAGTAGTTTGTAATCTTGAAGTACAGTACAACAGCAGGCAAAGACTTTCAGAGACGGCATCTATTAAGCCTAAGGTTGTGAACTCTTTGGTCTCCTCAAGGAGTTGTGTTAACAAGGGTTAGAGACTGGGATAACAGAAATTTTGTTATGGTTAATGAAGATGGCCTATACTAACCTCCACTCCTTGTTCCCTTATTTGGAGTTGAGAGACCAAAAGTATGTTGGATTAACATACCTCTGAGTTTTTAATGAAGGCAGTGGGCTTTTATACTTGATACTTCTGTGTGATAAACATTTTCCTAATGCTGCTTACATATCTGTTTACCCCAGATAGTGAGCCCAAGACAGTCCATATGTATTCATGTTCATGTGAGGGCAACGTTCTTGCCATGGCATGCGAAGAAGATAAGAGGACAAAATTGGGTGTGGCTGATGCTTTCTGCCTTATCTGAGACAAGGTTTCTTATTTTTTAGCCTGACCATGAAAAGCACCATGGCCCAGGCTCTTCTTATGATTCTCTTGTCTCCTGTCTTGTCTCTCATCTTGCTACAGTGTCACTCCAAGTATAGTCTCATGCTACTACTGCATATAGCTTTATCTGGGTTCCTGTGGTGAGAAACAGATCTTTACACTTTTCTCACCCAGCCACCCCTTCTCCCCCGGAAAATTTTTAAAATAAAAGCACTGAAAGGAAATTCTTCAGCCTGAACATAAGTTATATGTCAGAAATATACAACTTCAAAAATGAAGATAAGAATTATGTAAAGGGGATGTGCCCAGATACATGTACAAGCCTCATTTGTAAGGCATTTATTAAGGTGTTCAAGATTATTAAGGCATGTTGTTATAGCGATAAAAGCTAGCATTGCTTTGGTTTGAAGTTTGTTTTGTCATATATTAGAGAGACTACATCAGCTTGATTCTTGGGTATTTTTGCTTAAAATACTTTTCCTTCTTTTATTCTGAGGTAATGTCTTCCCTTAATGTTAAGGTATGTCTCTCAGATCCAGCAGAAAGATGAATCCAGTTTTCAAATCCATTCTGTTTTTTCTGTTTTTTGTGAATTTTATTAGTGAACTAAGACCACTGATATTTATTGAGAGTTATGAGTAACCACCGTTTGTTTGTTCCTGTTATTTTATTGTGATAGTGTGGCGCTTTCCCTACTCCTTATTTTTCTGGTCTGAAATTATTTATGTGTTCCTTTTATTTATTTTTTTTCATTCAATAATAAATATCAAGAAAGGTGAACTGTTAGGTCTAAAGGAAAACACCAACCAACCTAAAGGGGTGGACCAGTGTACTAACTTGGTCTAAAATTTAATGTAGGCTCCATTCAAGCTGGACTGTTAAAACATTTTTGGTGGTTAGATAAAGCCATAATTGCTCAGGAACTTGAAAGATGGGTCAATTCTCTTGCCCTAGATAGAAGAGGCATACTATTTTCCATTAATAAACACCTGTGGTTGTGTATTAAAGTCCAAGGTAACCTCTAATTTCCCTCAGTTCTTATTCACAAGTACTTGTTATGCATCTGTATGGTTCCTAAGAAAATGCACCCCACGGGATTGGCACTATTAGGAAGTGTGGCCTTGTTGGGATAAGTGTGGTCTTGTTTGAGTAAGTATTTTACTGTGGAGATGAGATTTTAGATCTCAAATATGCTTAAGATACTGATCAGTGTCTCAGACAATTTCCTGTTCCTTAGAAGGTATAGGAATCTCAGTTACTTCTCCAGTACCATATCTGCTTTGATGCCATTATATACCACTATGATGATAATGGGCTGAACCCTTTATCTGTAAGTAAGAAAACCCAATTAAATGCTTTCCTTTATAAGAGTTGTTGTGGTTCTAGTGTTTTCACAGTAATAGAAACCCTCACTAAGGAAGCATGTTATACCAGAAGCGAGTATCATAGCTCTTTTAGCATGTCCAACTATGTCAACCTCTAGAATGTTAGAGTTCACAGTCTTCCTTCCTCCCAGATCCCTGCTCCCTTTATAACAACAAGGTTTTCCCTCTGATCCACTATTCTCCACTATTTCCCTCCTTGTTATTCTCTATTATTCTCCTGCTTCTATCTGCTACCAAGAGATAGCCCTGGCCATGTCCGGCCTGCTTCATTTTCTCTCTGCTCTGGAAACTTTCGGATGCCTCTGGATGTTTTCTCATATCTGCAACAAAACATTCCTGAAAATTAGGAAGAGACTATTTTGGTGGTTTCTTTACTCCCTTACACTGGTCATTGCCTACAAGTATCTAGATGTCTGACAGAATAATGAGATAAGATGATAAGAACCAATAAAACTATAAGACAAGCAAAAGGAGATGCCTTAGTGCCCACAGGGAATTGGGGAGAGGAATATGTCAAAGAGAGAACAAACATTTTCTCTAGTCTGCTTCCTTTGGGTTAGTTGCTTCTGTCTTCAAATTTGTTGTTTTTAAGATCACAGACAAGAGGAAGGGGACAAGATAGAGCACCAGGCAGTCTGTTCTCAGTCCTATCATTATGCATATTCACTGTCCACAGCTGTTTCTTTCACAGGTACTCTGGGTCTAGGGAAGGTGGTACAACTAGATCTTGGCTTTGCTCTTTTGGAAACTTATTGCCAGTGATCCACTTAGACACCAAAGGATGACTCTTCAGGTTATAAAGACAGTGACAAACTGAAAAATATTTAAGTGCTATGTTAGCAATCTGAGGATGAATTCTTTCCCAGATCAACTCAGAATCAGACAGAGGCCCTTATCAAAACTGGTCAAATCATAATAACAGGGAATCTTTTGTGGTGGTCTACTGAGAATACTGCTGGTCCTGGGGCAAATTGTAATTTCTGTTACTGTAGAGAAGACTCACTCATCTTACAGGTGATGAAGGCTTTCTTTCCACGGGAGTCTATAGAATCTCTGTAGACTGAGGGATGGCATTCTGACTATTGGATCAGTAACCAAAGGGATAAGGGCAGATATAGATATGCTATGAGAGACTACTCCATCAGTGGTGCCTGGGAAACAAGTACTGTAGCTACATCATTTCATCCTCTTTCTCTCCTACATCCATCTCTGTGTTCTTGAACTCTCAAATTCATGACCTCTTTATCCTTAATTGCTACAGGCATGAACACATACATGTAGAAACATATATACACACATATGTATCCTACTGACTCCACTTAATAATAATCATATAGGCATGTATTTAGGACAGACCACTTGGGATTAAGTAATATATCAGAGGGACACTTGCAGAAATAAAATTAATTTCCCCACTCTTATCAATCATTGATTGTTTGTAGTTTTTATCTTGGAGTAAGGCATTGCTTCAATTTTTGTGGGTTTTCTTTATAACAATATTATATTTCTTCATTTAATTTTATTTTACATATATTTAGTTTTGGTGTTGTACACCATGTTTGTTCAATGATCACAAAGACCAGAAGAGTGTATTAAATTCCCTGGAACTGCAGCCATGGATGATTGTTAGCTGCCATATAGGTACTGGAAATTATCTAGTGGGAGCTGCTAGTGTTCTTAAAGGCTGAGCCATCTCCTAGGCCCTGACATCATGTTTTAAAAGACCCTGAGTCTTATTAACTAAATTCAAATAACTTTTGTGATGGGAATATCCCCAATTATGACCACTCAGACACAGTTTAGCCAATCCAAGAGGCTGGGGCTACATTTGGCTAATTTGGGCCTATGTTTGTCCCTGAGTATTAGACTACAGGGCTTTTAAAGGCAAAATACACATCCTGTTGTCTTGGTCCGCAGCTGCAGGGGGAGGTTTGTATAATAAAGCAGTTTAGCAGACACTATGATAAGCTATTATCTGGAGTGGGGGTTCTGCAAAAGCAGAGAGTTTAACAGAAGCTAAGATAAATTAGCTGGGTCATCTTGGCCTCAGGTACTACAATAGAGTTATGTAATTTTCATGGGATCCTACATCAAGAAAAAAATTCTAGTTAAACTTGAAATATCCTCATCACAAATACAAGATGTAGAAAGCTGTTTTGTCATATTACATTTTATTCAGAGCATGAGCAAAGGTCTCTTTTGCAGTTCATACTTTATAACTTCTGGACTGACAAAACGGGAGAGACTAGTATCCCATGTGTGATACTAAATACTGAGACAATGAGGATGTTCTATCCGGAATTCACCAAGGCCAGCTGGCCTGGGTCTGAAAAAAGCATGGGATAAAACCGGACTTGCTGAACATAGCAGACAATGAGGACTACTGAGAACTCAAGAACAATGGCAATGGGTTTTTGATCCTACTGCACGTACTGGCTTTGGGGGAGCCTAGGCAGTTTGGATGTTCACCTTACTAAACCTGGATGAAGGTGGGCGGTCCTTGGACTTCTCACAGGTCAGGGAACCCTGATTGCTCTTCAAGCTGATGAGGGAGAGGGACTTGATCTGGGGAGGGGGAGGGAAATGGGAGGTGGTGGCGGGGAGGAGGCAGAAATCCTTAATAAATAAATAAATTTAAAAAATACAGATATATCTAAGATATATCTAATAAATAGAGACAGAACCACCAGTGAAGCAGGAGCAGAAGCAGTATTCATTGTGAGACTGAAGGACACTGAACATTCAGTACCTTATGAACTATAATTTGTCTTTCCACATAGACAGCTTAAAATGCACTCTTGAAAGTCTCTATGTACAACTATAAATCAGGTGAGTGTTATCTTTACCACAATATGTACAGTGTTCATTTCCTGCTGTGCATATTATTGTTTCAGTTATTTCTGGAGTTCTATTTCATTGTCTTCTTCTCTGTCCTTTAGTTATCCATCCCTTTTGATGGCTTTAATTGACTACTGATTTCATAGATTCATTTTCTTTCTTTTTTGTTTTTGAGACTCAAACAATTTGTCCTATAGGAGTCCCATGCATCTTTAAAGAAATGACTTCTCACTCCTTTTCATAATGTGTTTTAAAACACCAGAAAGCAGCTTCTTTCTTGTTAAGAAGTGGTTATGATATATAAAAACAGGTTGGTTCATCTTGAGGAATGACCCTGTGTGATACTTGAAAAGATGTAAAGATTCCTAGACTTTACCAGGTGTGATGTCATTGAAACCTTTTGACTTTAAAACCTTACCCTCCTTAGTCTTTGTACCAAGAGTCTTTCACAGTGACTAGAAAACCCATTATTCTCTTAATTGACTTGATAGTGTATGTGATCTGTAATTTTATCCAGTGGATTATTTAAATTTCACTATGTAACACTTCCTATCCTGGAAACCAGACTATCTTGACCTCACAATGATCTGCCTATCTCTGCCTGTCAAGAGCTCAGATTAAAGGTATGAATCGCCATGCCTGGCTTTTTTCAAAGATTTTTAAGGAATAAGATTTATTCTCACAACTGTTGTTTCTTTCTTTTTCTAATAGGCATTGAATTACCCTGTATTGTTCAGATTTAACTAAAGACTAAAATTAATGTTGGCTACATACTCACTTTGGAACACATGAGAAACATAAAGAATTGCATTGAATTCACCACCTTGAAAAGGCTCTGGCAGCCTGTTCATAGACTGAAAACACAGGAAGTTCCAGATTAAATGCCCTTGCTATGTAGACCACTTCAGAAGGAGACAATAAAACAGACAAAATTAAATATATAAGCATTATAATTTCATGACCACAAAAAGGTTACCACTTGGTGTTCCTGCTGTAACCTAACCACTTAAAACTAAGCATAGTGAGCAGTTCTGACACTTCTAGAGGTAAGGCATTGTGTGGAAGTAATAATGGTCCAAGTCTATACAGCTTCTGAGTTAATATACTGAGCACACCTGACTTAATCAGGTAAAGACCCCGAAAAAAGAAATTGTCCTATCCCTGTTATGGATTCACTTTGCTGGGTTCACTATTAAGCATTCCATGAATCAGGAATCTTCCAATGTCAAGTAGGAGTTTAGCATGACCATCACAGAATAGCTTACATAGATCTGGAACCCTCTGCCACACAGTATCAAACAAGATAATTCTGCCAACAACATGATCATGGAAGCAGACTCTTCACTTCTCCAGAGGAGAAAATGAAGCCTTAACGAAACCTTCATAACAACGTATGAGACTTGTGGGGAAGACGCTAGCTGCACCCTGCAGAATCTATGAGTGGCTTTGAGTTATTGTACTTGAGTTAATAATTTATTGTGGAGCTGTTGACTACTAATTCAACAACATACATATATATATATATATATATATATATATATATATATATATATATATATATAATCTAAAATTGAAAAAATGCAGAAATGGACATCACAATCTTTTTTTGTATTATTATTATTTTTAATTTATTTTTGTTGAAATAATTTCCACCTCCTTCCCACCTCCCATTTCCCTCTCCCTCCTCCCACTCCTCTCCCCCTACCCACTCTTCTTCCCCTCCCCCATTCCTTTCCCCCATCCCCATTCCTCTCCCCCTCCCCCCAACTCAAGCTCTCTCCCTCTTCAGTCCAAAGAGCAGTCCAGATTCCCGGCCCTGTGGGAAGTCCAAGGTCCTCCCCCCTACATCCAGGTCCAGGAAGGTGAGCATGCAAACAGGCTGGACTCCCACAAAGCCAGTTCAAACAGTAGGATCAAAACCCAGTGCCATTGTCCTTGGCTTGTCATCAGCCTTCATTGTCTGCCATGTTCAGAGAATCCGGTTTTATCCCATGCTTATTCAGTCCCAGTCCAGCTGGCCTTGTTGAGCTCCCAATAGATCAGCCCCACTGTCTCAGTGGGTGGGTGCACCTGTTGCGGGAGGTCCTTCTGCTCCTCCAGCCTATAGCCGCTGAGATACCAGCCCATTGGAGCGTGGTCTCTCTCCCTTTAAAAAAGCGGCCACTTCCTTCTCTCTCTCTCTTCACTTCCTGCTCGGCTGGCGACTAGACTCCCTTCCTGGTTGTACAGAGGGCTGACGGTGATCTGTAAGTTTTTTCCCCTTTAAATAAATACTACCCTATTAATCATAATTCCA
>NW_004949098.1:14393229-14396305 GCF_000317375.1 Microtus ochrogaster
GTACGTGGGTGCTTTTATATTATGGGCATAGATATTCAGGATTGAGACTTCATCCTGATGAACTGTTCCTGTTATGAGTATAAAATGTGCCTCTCCATCTCTTCTGATTGATTTAAATTTGAAGTCAACTTTGTTAGAAATTAGTATTGCTACATCTGCTTGTTTCTTAGGTCCATTTGCTTGATAAGCCTTTTTTCAGCCCTTTACTCTGAGTAGGTGCCTGTCTTTGTGGTTGACGTGTGTTTCTTGTTAACAGCAGAATGTTGGACCCTGTTTTCATATCCAATCTCTTAGCCTGTGTTTTTATGGGTGAGTTGAGACCACTGACCTTAAGAGATATTAATGACCAGTTTTTGTTAATTCCAGTCACTTTTTTAGTAGTAGAGTTTGTGTGTTTCCCTATTTGAATTGTGCTGGTGGAATGTCTCTAGATGTCTGAGTTATTGTGGTCATTTTTGGACTCCATGATTAGTGATTTTTCTTCTATTACTTTCTGTAAGCCTGGATTTGTGGCCACATATTGTTTAAATTTGTTTTTATCCTGGAAAATTTTGTTTTCTCCATTTATAGTGAACAGAATCTTGGTTGGGTATAGTAGTCTGGGCTTGCATCCATGGTCTCTTAGTTTCTGCAGTACATCTATCCAGGACCCTCTGGCTTTCATTGTTTCCAAAGAGAAGTCAGGTGTAAGTCTGATAGGTTTACCTTCATAAGTAACTTGGCCTTTTTCTTTCGCAGTTCTTAATATTCTTTCTTTATTCTGTATGCTTTGTGTTTTGATTATTATACAGCGAGGGGATTTTTTTTTTGATCCATCCTAATTGGTGTTCTGTATGCTTCTTGAATCTTCATAGGTATATCTTTCTTTATGCTGGGAAAGTTTTCTTCTTTAATTTTATTAAATATATTTTCTGGACCATTGAGCTGTATTTCTTCTCCTTCTTCTACTTCTATAATTCTTAGTTTTGTTCTTTTTATTGTGTCCCATATTTCCTAAATGTTTTGTGATAAGAGTTTGTTGGACTTGCTGTTTTCTTTGATCAGTGTGTTTTTTTCTCTATGGTATTTTTAGAATCTGAGATTCTTTCTTCTATCTCTTGTATTCTGTTGGTTATGCTTGTTTCTGTAGTCTCTAATCGTTTCCCTAGAATTTCCATGTCCAGCCGGCCTTCTGTTTATGTTTTCTTCTTTGCCTCCATTTCAGTTTTCAAGTCTTGAACTGTTTTCACTATCTGTTTGATTGTTTTTCCTTGGTTTCCAAGGGTATCATTCACTGATTTATTCAATTCTTCAAACTTTCTGTTATACTTCTCATCCATTTCTTTAAGGGCATTATTTACATGCTGTTTAAGGGTGATGTGGGAGTGTCATATATCAATTTGTTGATTTCATTGGTTCAGCAATAAAGAAACTGCTTTGGCTGTGTTAGGTTAAAACATAGGTGGGAGGAGTAAACAGAACAGAAATCTGGGAGAAAGAAGCTGAGTCAGTGAGTCACCATGATTCTCCCACTTCAAACAGATGCAGGTTAAGATCATTCCTGGTAAGCCAGCTCGTGGGCTACACAGATTATTAGTAATGGGCTAGTCCAGGTGCAAGAGTTAGCCGAGAAAAGGCTAGATATAATGGGCCAAGTTGTGTTTAAAAGAATACAGTTTCTCCGTAATTATTTCAGGGCATAAGCTAGAGCTAGCCATGTGGGCAGCTGGGTTCAGGGGACACAGCCCCGCCACTCCTATTACAACAGAGTGCTGCCCGACATGATGGACTAAATCCACTTAAAAACCTGAGAAGGCTTAAAATTAAGGGAGAGAGAGTTTAACACAAATTTTTGCTGTTTGCTGGTGGCGCGCTGTAGAGAGATTTCCTGATCTGGCAACAGCAGCAGAAAAAAAGCTGCATCATTTTAAAGCACGGCTTCCTGGGGCTGTGCTGCCAGCATGAACTCTGGCTTTAAAGCATTTCAATAGATTTTATGGGACTGGATGTTTGTGTTCCCGCTTGGGATAGGAAGGATTGTGCTCTGAGACCATGCCAATGGCTCAGAGCTCCCCGCCTGCACCTGGACAGACTGCAGAATCAGGCTTAGGCAGGCTGAGGAGCATGGAGGATTCCTGCCTCCATAAAGAGACGACGGGTTTTCAGACTGCTCAGTGCTCTGAGTGTCAGATTTGGCTGTAACTTGGATGAAAAGAATTTCTGTGCTGCACACTCAGTCTCAGAATTAAAGTGCTGAGTGCTGTTCCTACCTGGTGGCCCCAGAGCTAGCACAAAATGGTACGTCCTCCATTTTGAAATTTTCCTGACTCAGCAGCAGGAAAAAACTGGCTGTTTTAAAATGCCAGATTTCTGGGCTGGGCCGCCATTGCAATCTCTGTCTGGCTCCTGCGGGAGACACAGCTTTTGAATGGAGCATTTGGAGTAAAGTGCTACGATTTGTTTGATGGCAACTAGACTTCCTGTGTGCCTAAAAGGAAGTCATTGTATGCTGTGGTTCAGAGGCACAAGCTGCTCTGCCATGTTGGACTGGGCGGGGCAAGCAGGCAGTACCTGTTTTTGACCGAGGAATGTCACAGCTTTGATTCTTAAGCGCTTAGTGATTTGAAGGCGAAATCAAAAATGCTCCTGGATAGTAAAAAAATGTTACAGATTCACAATAAAACAGATTCAGACATAAAAGACCACACTGTTGGATGAATGTATGTAGGCTTGAGAGAGAAAAGAAAAAAAATATAGAGAATAAAGTTAATGGTTTTTTTAAAAAAAAAGGTAAAGTCTTTACAGAGACAGAGTACAGATAGTTAAGAGATTAAAAGAAATAATCAATTTCAGTGAATTCAATGAAATAAAGAAACAACATACACAAAATTATGGGACACTATGAAAGCAGTAATAAGAGGAAAGTTCATAGCACTAAGTGCCCTCATGAAGAAAACAGAGAAAGCACACATTGGAGACTTAACAGCCCACCTAAAGCTCTAGAAAAAAAAGAAGCAGACTCAACTAGGAGGAGTAGAAGACTGGAAATAATCAAACTGAGGGCTGAAATCAACAAAATAGAAACACAGAAAACAAT
>NW_004949098.1:14399670-14414077 GCF_000317375.1 Microtus ochrogaster
GCCTAGCCAGTTTGGATGTTCACCTTCCTAGATATGGACGGAGGGGTGAGGACCTTGGACTTACACAGGGCAGGGAACCCTGACTGCTCTTTTGACTGGAGAGGGAGGGAAGAGTAGTGAGGGGAGGAGAGAAGGGTGGGAGGAGGGGGAGGGAAATGGGAGGCTATGAGGAGGCGGAAACTTGTTTTTTTTCTCCTTTTCTCAATAAAAAAAAAGAAAAAATAGAGAACCCAAAGAAAAACCTTCTCTTTGCTTTTATGCCTCTCCTTCGCTCATACTCCCCTCCAAACACAGTCTATCCTCTTCTCCATTCTATTCTTCCTTGCCTTCCCATCCACTCCTTTCCTCATTCTTTCCTCTTCTTTTCTTTCTTTATTCCTTTCCACTTGCCCTGTTTCCTCTTCCTTTCTTTTTTATTTTTTTCTGGATATTTAATACTTCCTCTGGATTGTAATCAAGGGTATTTCTACTATAATATCTCTAAAATTTTTCTGCTACAACTGTCTTTGATTGTGATTAGAAGCTTGTCATGAAAACATCTAGCCATGTGTAGTCTAAGAGCTCTATGTTGGTCTTGAACTTCTGTGTCGATTTTGTTCTGAGTGATATTTTTACTCTCTTTGATGGTATTTTGACTGTTTACATGAGCTGAATAATCTCACACCCCACTGCTGAGAAAATTTACTTCCTTATTTGATGACTGCTTTGCATAATTCCTTACAGGCCATCCCAGAACCTCATATATTTACCAACTATGATATGCTTAGAGAACTGAAGTTGTGTCAGACAGGCAGAGACATTAAGATGGAGTCACAGACCCAGGTCTTCATGTTTATGCTGTTCTATGTATCTGGTAAGACGTTTAAAAGTATTGTAATATCTTAAAATAGTTCATTTATACAGAAATCGCTATTTCCTATAGGAAGTTTATGGTAGGCAGGCATAATGCCATTTGAAAATTTTTAAATTTCAACATTTGTATCATGAAGTCTTTATGTCTATATATGTATAACTACTGCTTATCTCTGATTGCAGGTTCTTATGGGAATATTGTGATGACCCAGTCTTCCAAATCTCTACCTGTATCAATAGAAGACAAAGCCACCATGAGTTGTAAGTCCAGTCAGAATGTGGGTAGAGCTATAGCATGGTATCAACAGAAACCAAGGCAGGCTCCTAAATCCTTATCTACTCAGCATCCAGTCGGTACACTGGGGTACCTGATCGCTTCTCAGGCAGTGGATCTGGGACAGATTTCACTCTCACCATCAGTAATGTGAAGGCTGAAGACCTGGCAGATTACTACTGTCAGCAGTATAGCAACTGGCCTACCACAGTGCTTCAGCCTCCAACAAAAACCTCATCTGATAGTCTCACCAGCTGCCTACACCACATACAATCTTGGACCTGCACACTTCCCCTCTGCATGAGAGGGTGGTGTGCCTGACTTACTGATAAAAACTCAAGTAGAAAATGAGTGAACAGATGGCCTTCTAGAGCCTTTGTGATGAAGGTCCTTAAAAAAAATGAAGTAAAATCATGAGTATGTTTTCACTTTTTTATTTTAGCTGTACAAAATCTGTGGGTTGATCATGATAAATTCACTATTGTATAATTCTGAAATAAAAAAGTTCAACTTGTTTCTTCATGGGCTGAAAACAAGAGACTGCCATCCTTCTGATGGATCTGGAAGAGAACTGGACTTTTGCTTTTGCCAAACGCTGGAAGTTTCTGTAACTCTTGAACTCCCACGAATTTCTCTCAAGTTTTTGGTTAACTTTGGTTTTTGTCATATGTAATGTTGAGTTTGAAAAACAATGCCACATACTTTGACAATATTAATCCTCTTTGTTTTATCCTTTCTAACACCCACCTGCCGTGAAACTAACCTCTTTCATTCCCATAGTCACTCTTACATTTTATGTGACATGCTCATGTGCCCAAACACATTCAAACATAAACAAATATACACAAACATATACACACACACATACATATGCATAAATGCATGGGGACACACACACAAACAGAGAGATAAGGATCTGTCTTTTCTATGGTATAATTTCTGGAAGTGTCACCATGACAAGAGCAACTGTTATAAAGGAAATTATATAGTTGGGGCTGGTTTAATGTTCAGAATGTAAGTCCATTCTGCTCTTCAGGGTGATGAGGGAGGGGGAGGAATATGGGAGGCAGTGGAGGGGAGGACACAGAAATCTTTAATAAATAAGTAAATAAATAAATGAATAAATAATTTAAAAAAGAATGTAAGTCCATTATCATCAAGGCAGGAAGCGTGGCAGCATGCAGACAGACTTGGTGCTAAAGAGGTAGCTGAGAACTTTATATCTTGAGCAGTAGGCAACAGAAGTGAACTAGCTTGAGCTTCTGAAAATTAAAGCCCACCTTCACATTGACCCTTCCTCCAACAGGGACACACCTGCTAAGGGTCTATCATTTAAATACTATGGGGCTATGGGGGCCAATGCCCTGAGAACTACCACAACATAGGATCTACAAATTAGAGAAAACATGATGTTTGATACTGTAGAATGTCTAATCATGCCTCCTGTCTGGTTCACATCCCCTGGTGCTGTCTTCTCTTCTGCTTTTCCTAGTTGGAGACTGAGATACTTCTCTCCAAAGTTAACTGTGATAATGGTGAATATGATTTTGCATCAATTAAATACACCTAAACCTTCTTTTCTTTCTATCATATAATGAATAGTGTTTGACATTTGTTAAGGAACAATTCCTCAGTAGATCAATTAATAGTATTAACGGGAAACCTAGAATTGAATCTTTATTCAGCATATATATAGAACTAAACAATATGAACACCAAATGAAAATACCAATAATGGAAAACAGTCACTCTCTTTTAGAAAATTAAACTGCTATCAATTTTCTTCATGAAGGTAAACATCAATATTGGGTTCTTCAAATATCTGGCACCTTCATCCAGGGTACAGACAGTAGTGAACTTTATGTCTGTCTGAATTGTCCTCAGTTCTCACCTGTCTCTTATAGAATACCATCCCATAGTTTCTTTACTCATTCTTGATCATGACTGCGGGCAAAATTAAGACAGAGTATGACCTTTCTCAAAGTTAATCAGTTTATATTTGTGTTTTGTGAAAAAAAATTTCACCACTGATAGTCTGGTTCTTAATACATTTTGGCAGCTGATGATAGTAGAAAAGGGGTATTGTTGCAACATCTGATATCACACACCAATAATGAACGTAGCCCATCAGACTGGTTAATGGTTAGTTCTATTCAGATAATCTCTCTATTAAATATAACATCCTTCATTACATTTGTAAAATTCTTATACAGAGAAAATAAATTTCCTTCACAGAAATAAAAATACAAGATTTATCTAATATATGGGTCTTAGCTCCACATTTTTTGATGTACATATATAACCTTGAAGAGCCTCAGAAATCAGGAAAGTAAAAATGGCCCATGGAGGTGGGAAAAATTCTAGAAACAGGGTTAACAGGACAGAGAGACAGTGAACAACAAAATAGTCAAAATGGATGAAGTTGAGTTTTATGAGGTAGTGATAGGGACAGTAAAACAAAAGGAGAGGTAACAAATAACACTAAATAACACTAAAGATAAATAACACTAAAGATATTTGAATAGTCATAAGTAATCATTAAATGATTTCTTGATAGCATATGTATATTGGATTATTTGTTCTTTTGATGGCCAATATCTTGAGTTCTTTGTATATTTTGGAGATCAGCTCTCTGTCTGATGTGGGGTTGGTAAAGATCTTTTCCTATTCTGTGGGCTGCCACTTTATCTTATTGACCATGTCCTATGCTTTACAGAAGCTTCTTAGTTTCAGGAGGTATCATTTATTAATTGTTTCTCTCAGTGTCTGTGCTACTGGGGTTCTATTTGGGAAGTGTTCTCCTGTACCTCCCACTTTCTCTTCTATGAGGTTCAGTGTGGTTGTTTTTATATTGGGATCAAAAGAACAAATAATCCAATAAAAATGGGGTAGAGACTTAAACAGAAAAGCCTCAACTGAAGAATCTAGTTGAAAGACACTTAAGGAAATACTCAACATCCTTAAGCATCAGAGAAATGCAAATCAAAACAACTCTGAGATTCCATCTTACACCTATAAGAATGGCCAAGATCAAATCCACTGATGACAACTTATGCTAGAGAGGTTGTAAAGGGAACGCTGTTCCAATGCTGATGGGACTGCAAGCTGGTACAGCCCCTTAGGATATCAGTATCACAATTTCTCAGAAAATTAGGAAATAACCTTCCTCAATACCCAGCAACACCACTTTTGGGTATATACCCAAAGTGTGCTCAATAGTATCACAAGAACATGTGCTCAAAGATATTTCACTTCCTTGGTCAGAGTTACCCCAAGATATTTGATGCTATTTGTCGTTACCGTGAAAGGGGATGCTTGTCTGATTTCCCTCTCTGCTTCCTTATCCTCAGTATATAGGAAGGCAAGTGATTTTTTGGAGTTGATCTTGTATCCTGCCACATTACTAAAGCTGTTTATCAGCTGTAGGAGTTCTTTGGTGGAGTTTTTAGGGTCGCTTATGTATACTATCACATCATATGCAAATAACGAAAGCTTAACTTCTTCCTTTCCAATACGAATCCCCTTAATCCTCTTATGTTGCCTTATTGCTATTGCTAGAACTTCAAGCACTATATTGAAGAGGTATGGCAAGAGTGGACAGCCTTGTCGTATTCCAGAGTTTAGCAGGATGGCTTTGAGTTTCTCTCTGTTTAATTTAATGTTAGCTGTCAGCTTTCTGTAAATAGCTTTTATTATATTTAGGTATGACCCTTGTACCCCTAATCTCTCCAAGACCTTTATCATAAAGGGTGTTGAATTTTGTTGAATGCTTTTTCAACATCTAATGAAATGATCATATGGTTTCTTTCTTTCAGTTAATTTATATGGTTGATTACATTGATAGATTTTCGTATGTTGAACTAGCACTGCATCTCTGGGATGAATCCTACTTGATCAGCCCCTTTGGATATCAGTATCGCAATTTCTCAGAAAATTAGGAAACAACCTTCCTCAATACCCAGCAATACCACTTTTGGGTATATACCCAAAGTATGTTCAATAGTATCACAAGAACATGTGCTCAACTGTGTTTATAGCAGCATTTTTTGTCATAGCCAAAACCTGATAACAACCTAAATGCCTCTCAACTGAACTATAGATAAGGAAAAGATGGTACATTTGCAGAATGGAGTACTACATAGCAAAGAAAAATCATGACATCTTGAAATTCGCAGGCAAATAGATAGATCTAGAAAACATCAAATTGAGTGAGGTATCCCAGACCCAGAGAGACAATTATCATATTATTCACTCATAAGTGGATTTGAGACATAAAGCATTAAAAACCAGCTTACAAATCAAAATGTCAGAGAACCTAAACAACAATGAAGACCATAAAAGTGACATACATGGATATAATCTACATGGGAAATAGTAAAAGACAAGATCTTCTTAGTAAATTGGGAATATGGGAAATATGGGGGAGGGTTGAAGGAGAGGGGAGAGGAAAGGAGGGGCATAGAGAAAAATGTATGGCTCAATAAAATCAATTTTAAAAAAAGGAAAAAATACAGCACTTGGGATGCAGAGGCAGATGGATCCCTGTGACTTTGAGGCCAGCCTGGTCTACAGAGAGACTTCTAGGAAAGCCAGGATTGTTACACAGAGATAACCTGTATTGAATAAAGAAAACAAGAAGAAAATTAATGAAAAACAAAGTCATCAATTTGAGAGCGATCTAGGGGGGGATGTCTGGAATGATCAGAGGGAGAGATGAGAAGTGGGAAATGATGCAATTATATTATAATCTCAAAATAAAAGATAGTCTAAAGTTCAATTTCATTAGCCTTCCAAAAATATCTCAGCTTTTTTTCTTTAGAGAGAAATGTGGTACTGAGCAAAGATAGTCTAACTTACCTTCTCCTTTCCCTTTTTTCAAACATTAAAAAATTTAAAGGCTTCCCAAGTGTCGTGAGTTCTGGTAGAGATGGGTAGATGGGTTTGCAGAAATAGCTCACCTATTATAACAGTTAGTAATTGATGCCTAAGCAGCAGAAACTGGAACTCACCTCCAAACATGTGACACAACAGCTCCATATGCTTTCATCCAGTTAAATCACGTCTTACTTGAAGCACCACTTCTGAGCCTCCCAAGCCAGAATATGTATAATCTATATGCATCAGAAAGATGGTTCTGGAGGTACTAACTAAACCAAAGTGAATACCCAAAAATTCATCAGGTATTTAGCCAATAAACTGGACTTAAGATGACTCTCCTGCCTCAAAGCCATGGTTCTCCTGATTTGGGAAAACACATAATTAGTCCTGGGAAGTTACAGTACAGTATGTGTTCCACCACCACCATTAGAATGTGTCAGAACCCATCCTGAAGGTATTCTATGGTCAGCCAAAAATTGCCTTCTTAAATATCAAACATGATGAGAAAGTCAACTGTCCACTTTCTTTCAGAATTGTAACATATTTTCATGGAGACAAATTTCTCAAGTGCAAAACAAACTGACCTGTAACCAAATCATCGTCATTCAAAACACTTAACAATCCCCCATAAAGTGCACAGGTGAAAAATGGCTCACACTGTGCTGTAAGTAACAGAGATGGAAGCCTTTCCTGAGGCAGAAGAAAGGTATGGGGAGGTTGTGAGATGTACTCTGTAATAACCCAGGATATTATCTGGTGGAGAACATTAAGTTTAGTTTTGAAGAGATGTGAAGAAGGCTGTGAATGACTTGAATAATCCTTGGTTTAAAAGGCAGTGGATCCACACAGAGTTGTCCTTGCTGACTGACTGCAGGGAAGACTTCTGAATTCAATACAAAGTAGGAGAGTGCAGAAGAGAGGTTTCTGGAATTTCATGCATCTGAATTCCATCTGGAGAGGATATCACAGTCTGAGATATTTTTACCCATTAAATTCATGGAAGTGGAAACATCTGACTTTTACTCACATTTTACACAATGGCACCATTGTCAATGCCTCTGGTACCCTAGAGAAAGGAAATTCTGATTATGAAAGTCCCATTATCCCGCTAATCTGGGATTTGTCTTAAAGACTGTGGTCTTGTGTGGAAGTGATGGTGAGATTTTAAGAGTGACGCAAAGCTCAAAATCATTATCTGCCCCTTGTTTAATAGTAGGAGGTTTGCCAGGATATCTGACACCATGCTCAAAAACCAAGTTGGAACTGCAAAATTCTATGCTTATCAGCAGGAATCATGGATTGATTTTATTAATTTGTATAGATTACAGAGGAAAATTCTTAAATCACTTTGTGAAGGCATAAACTGGACTCAGCATTGGCTTTGAGACCTACCTCATCCTCAGTGACACTGGTTTGTTCTAAGTTTAGTTTTCCAACCTGCTTCTTCATCCCATGCACATTACTCTCTGCCAGTTCTGTTCCTAATAACATTTAGGTTAAAGACCCTTAGTGAATTCTTTCTCATCTAAACCATGCCACCATTTTGTCTTTATATCATTAAACCCAATTATATTCTCTTGGTGAGAAGTATCACAATGCAACATAATTTGTTGCTTTAAGATTTAAAAAAAATATTTTGAGATGGAGAGATTACTCAGTGGTTGAGAGTCATTTCTGCTCTTACAGAGAACATGGTCTCAGGTTCCAGTATCCAAAAGGCAGGTTTTAATCTCCAAGTCTAGTAATATCAGTTCCAATGCCCTCTTCTTGGACCCAAGGTCAATAGGCACAAATGTGATACATAGACATAAATGTAGACTCAGCACACAGACACATAAAATACAAATAAAATCATCCTTTAAAAGTTTAATTCTGAGCAATCACAGTTTTCCTATAACTCACATTATTTACTGCATAGCATTATAGTGCACTCCCAACACAGAAGCTCAGAATAACAGAAAGTGCTGATTCTACTCAGACAGCTACAAAATCACTTGGGATGCATTTAAAATACTCTAGGGAATACTTTGCTAATCATAACTTTCATAGGGTGACCCAAGATCAGGTGTTCTTTAAGTACAAAGTCTGTAATAAAAGGAGCGGTGGGCTGTGTCCCACCACCCAGCTAGCTTTACCCGAAATAATTACACGGACACTGTATTCATTTAATCACTGCTTGGCCCATTTCTATCTAGCCTCTTCTAGGCTAACTCTCTCACCTGGACTAGCCCATTTCTAATATTCTATGTAGCACAGCTAGGTGCGCTTACCGGGAAGATTCTAGCCTATGTCCATCCTGGGTCGGAGCTTCTTTTATTACAATAAAAGTCAAACTTCTTTGAACTTATTTACATATTGAGGAATTAGCCACCGTGCAGACTGCTCTTTAGAGGGAGCTTTCCAGTGCCCAGAGCCAACCTATAGTTCAGATCTCAGACATGGATTCAGCTGTGATTACCACTGCTCTGTATTGCAGATGAGAAGATGCAGTGCTGGAAGAATCCACTGTAACCATCACTTTTTTCTATGGCCCAGTATCCTGAAAATTAAAATTATGACATTTAATTGATTCTGTTTCTATTTTGTGTCTTCTCAGAGTGTAGCTCTTGATTGCTGTGGAAGATTCCACATACATGATGGTTTTACACTGAGGTAATTTTAGTATGTCTGTGACACAATGTGTGTTTATCATTCCAGGTTCCACTGGGGACATGGAGATGACTGAGTTTCCAACTTCTTTGGCAATGTCTCTAGAGCAAAGGGCCACCATCTCCTTCAGGGCCAGCAAGAGTGTTATTCCATATGGACTTAGTTATATGCACTGGTTACAACAGAAACCAGCAGTCTTCCAAACTCTTCATCCACAGAGGGTCAAACACAGAATCTGGGTTTCCTGCCACAGTCATTAGAAGTGGGTGAGGCAGACTTCACTCTTATCATCTATGCTGTGGAAGCTGATGATGCTTCAAGATATTACTCACATAATTCTGTATATCTTTCACAATATGGCCAAATTCTTTTCTATATTTCATTTTTTTCCTAATATCTTTGATGGGATAATTTCAAAGTTTCACAATATATTACAAGGTAACTTGAAAATCACTATTTAGGGCCCATTGACCCTGAACTTGTAAATAACCAGCCCTTTCCCCCTAACTGCTAAATTATATGACACCATACCTAGCTCCTTTTCATTTTCCAGTTGTTTTACAATGTGGTCAAAGCTTCCATATTCTGCTGTTTGCTTGGGCAGGAACATGGCCCTTTTGTTAAATAACATCTTCAATAGTTTTCTGGTTTTTTTAAGGGTACAAAACCATATTTTAGTTTTCTGTTTTTAATTACCTTCACTGCCTAAACTTAGCTATCCTGTAACTCAATCTGTAGACCAGCCTGACCTTTAACTTTAGAGATCCACATGCCTATATCTTCAGAATACTGTAATTAAAGTTATGTACCACCATCCCTGTACCTAAGCTGTTCTTCAATTCCTTTTCACAAGTTGGAGGTTAATCTTGGTGGGGTTTTGTCCTGTGTCAGCATAGGCTTTATTCCATTTCTTAATTTTTTAATTCCTTGTACACAGAACTTAACTCCATTTCACCTCCTGCCCCATTTCTCCTCAAGCTGAACATTTTGCCCTTCTTATTTGCTCAGATGATCATTTTAATTATTAATCTTCATAAGAGTAAATACTAGTATCCACACAACAAAGCCTATACTAGTCTCTTTTATGATTTCCTCTGCCAATATAATTGATCTAAAACTCTTCACTTTATTCTCATGTAGACACTTCAGACAAGGGTAAAAAGCAGCCACTTTTTTTCATCAAAATATTGCAAGATTGAGCTCTAGGAAACACACTAATTTTTTCCTTTAGTAATTTTCACACTCCTACTAGTATGGCTCATTAAATAGTATTTAAAGCATTCTAATACTTTCCTAAACAAAAGTCATAAAGTCCAAAATTTTCGGAACAAAAGCGTGATTACATCTATTACAATACACCAGTCCTTGGTACCAACTTCTGTCTTAGTTAGGGTTTTTATTGTAGTGAAGAGACACCATGACCAAGGCAACTCTTACATATATTAAAAGAACATTTAATTGGGGCTGCCTTACAGAGGTTTCAGAGGTTTAGTTCATTATTCTCATAATGGGAAACATAGTCACATGCAGGCAGACATGGTGCTAGGGAAGGAATGGAGAGTCCTATATGTTGACCTGCAGACAGTGGGAAGTGATGGTATTGGGCTTTGGAGACTTCAATCCCACCCCCTAGTGATACACCTCCTCCAACAAGTCTACCTATTCCAACAAGGACACACTTCCTTATAGTATGACTTCTTACAGGTCAAGCATTCAAATACATTCATATATGGTACAATATCAATTCAAGTCATCACAATTACCCATACACCAGGATTTGAATACTGTTCTATCTCACCTAGTGACTTTCTCAGCTATCAAGAGAACATGCTATGAGGAAGTTGTTTCATGTCCAATCAAGATCCTCTACCACTAATCATATCAAGAACTCCAGAATCCAGTTCCAAAATATTATAAATCAGTAGCTTTTGCCACTGTCCTGGCCTATGTACCACCCATTACAAATAGTTGTCTGCATAATTTTATAGGATACTATGAATGGACATACAAGAGATGGAGGATGATAGCCAGAGATAACAGAGTCTTACTCATCATAATATCTTCAAAAGATTCTGAATGAATGCGAGACTAATGTGAAGTCATGTGAAATTATTAGCCATTTAAATATTGTAGGTTTTGCCAACCAACAATATCCAATTTTAATTATACCCAATATTTGCATTCAAGAAAGGCACTCTAGGATTTTTAAATACCATTTCACCCTTTTTAAGTGACAACCATCACCAGAGTCCAGATTCCTGTTCTTTGTAGATTATTTCTCTCACAAATGCAATATCCCTGTTCTACATTACAGGATAAATGCTTGTCATCTGGTATTTGTACAGAAGTCACAGAGGAAGTTGCACAGTTCTAGAGCTCATCTCAGCTGCTTTATTCTCTCGTCTCAGACCTAAGCTGGTATCTACAGCATTAGCACTCCAAGTTATGCAGAAGAAACTTCATTCTGAGAATTAAAACAGTAAAGAAAAGAGAAAACATAAGTTTTCTTCTAGCCCTTATAAAGAAAGGTATCTCTGGAGAGCCCTATTCAAATTGCTTAGAAGTTAAAAAAGCTATTGGATTGTCCAAAGGAAGGTGAACAGTCTATTAGGGAGTCACTGAAATACATCACTCACTATCATTGAAAGAAAATAAGTTCATGATACTCATAGCAGGAGTCAGAAGCCAACCCTGAAATTCTGATCTGTTTGAAGGACATAATGCTTTCAACTGCAACACAGCACTAGATACCTAGGTGTATGGAACAAAATGCTAGCCAATCTCTGGAAAGAAAAAAGGCAAACCCTATTTGCTCCCCTCTACCTAGCAAAGATAAAGAAGCTTACATATATAAGAATTTCAGAGTTTCTGTCATATTGATACCAAAGATTGCCCCTTTTTAAAGATCTTCAGGTATTTTGGTTACCAGAATTATAAGAATAATATAAATAAGTATTATAAGTAGATTTCTTCTGAACATTGTGTATAAAAATTTTTGAAACCTTGTAGGTGAGAATTCATGGGTATATCTTCTGATATTACTAAATGTGATAGTTTGCATTTGACCCCCCTAATCTCATAAGGAGTGACACTATTAGGAGGTGTGACTTTGGTGGAGTAAGTATGTCATTGTTGGAGCAAGTGTTTCTGTGGGGATGGACTTTGAGGTTTCCTATGCTCAGAATACCACCCAGTGTGTCAGTCCACATCCTGTTGCCTTCAAGAAATAGCACTTTCAGCTCAAGTACCACATCTTTCTATATGCTGCCATTCTCCCCATCATAATAATGGACTGAACCTCTGAAACTGTAAGTGAACCAACCTCATTAAATGTTTTCTTAATGAGTTGCTGTGATCATGGGTTTTCTTCAGACCAGTAAAAACCCAATCTAAGAAACAAGAAGACAAAAATCTCACATTAAACTTCTTGATTCTCTGCCTCTTACAGCATTTTTTCCTCCTCTTACACAGAATTCTTTGAGCATTAGCTATGAGAGAGTTTTATAGATATATCCACTTGAACTGGACTCTGCAACTCTATATTTTTATTGGTTGTGGTTCTCTTTAAAAGTTTCCATATATTGGAAAGAGAAATTTTCTTGCTGAGTTGTGAAGACTATAGTTATCTGTAGTATGAAGAAAATTTATTTATGGTATAATTGGAAACTATGCTCATTTAGTAATGTAGAATGTTTAGATTCTCTTTTAGAAATCTACCTGGGGAGTTGACTAGGCTTCTGGTATCAGACATGATTTTCCTCTTACTAAGCAAGTTCAATTAGCCGTTCATTACAATTAAATATACATATTGTCTTAGGGTTTTATTACTATGAAAAAACTGTTGCAAGGAGCCACTTGTTCATGCTCAGCCACCCAAAACCTAAATAATCACACAGAAACTCTATTAATTAAATCACTGCTTGACCCATTAGCTCTAGCTTCTTATTAGCTAACACTTACATCTTAATTCAACCCATTTCTATTAATCTGTGTATTGCCACATGGCAGTGGCTTACTTGGTAAAATTCCCAGTGTCTGTCTCTGGCTGCTCCATGGTGTCTCTCTTGCCACCTTCCTTCTCCCAGCATTCAGTTCTGTCTTCCCCACCAATCTAAGTTCTCTCCTGTCAACAGGTCAAAGCAGTTTCATTATTCATTAATGGTAATCACAGCACACAGAAAGGACTCCCACATCAAAAAAACAGCAATACTGATAACAGAAAAGATTTAATTGGGACTGGCTTACAGTTTCAGAGGCTTAGTCCATTATCATCATGGTCAGAATCATTGAGGCATGCATGGTCCTGGAGAAAGAGCTGAAAGTTCTACACATTGATCTGCAGTCAGCAGAAGAATCCTATGAGTTACACTGGGTGTAGCCTGACCATATTAGATCTCAAAGTATACCCCCACAGTGACCCACTTTTTCCAACAATGATACACCTCCTGATATTTCCACTTCTAATCATCAAAGCATTCAATCACATGAGCCTATGGGGGCCATAGACTACTGAAATCCACCACATATGCTATTCCTGCATTCTTAGGGTTATTGCTATATGCTGGTCCCTTGTAATTGATAGGTGTCAAAGCTGGGTAAGGTTGTTGTATGCTTCTCTCCTTTAGACATTTGCATAGTACCTTCTGGTTATCTTGAAATATTTTCCTCATGAAGGAGGAATTCACATCTAATCCACTACAGAGAACTCTGGGACCAACCAGGAGAGCCATCATAGGGGTGAGATTTGGACCCATGGCAGCAGCCCGGGACAGGGAACTCAGACTTTCCTCATCCTCCCTATACTTCCTGGGCTTCCTGCAGGGCCTATACTCCCAGCATACTGCCTCTCTCTTTCTATCCCACCCAGTTTGCATCCAGAACCCTCCCCCCTTCTGCGTCCCTTCCCCCTTCAGAGTGCTGGGGCCAAATCCCAAGGGCAAACTAGCGGGCAGGAGCTCCTTTGTTTCAATAGCCTGCCTGCAGCAAGCAAGGTAGGTGCTTTGTTTACGAGCTACCCAACCAGCACAGAGATCTGATCTCGGCACCAGGAGAGACATCACTCGAGCACCAGGAGAGCCATCACTGGGGAGTGCCATCACTGAAAAGATACATCAGTAAGCAAGGAGACCTGATCCTTTAAAAGAAGATCCATAGGGAAGCATTCAGAGGAAGAGATGGGCAGGTGCCAATGCAAGAATTCACCCAACAATCTGAAAAACAACATGAAACCACCAGAACCCAGCGACCTCACAGCAGGAGAACAGGAAGACCTTAATCAAGAAGAAGTAGAAAAAACTGACTTTATGAAAGTGATAGAGGCCATTAAACAGCATGTAAAAAACGCCCTTATAAATATGGATGAGAAGTATAACAGAAAGTTTGAAGAATTGAATAAATCAGTGAATAATACCCTAGGAAAATATGGGAAAACAATCAAACAGATAATGGAAACAGTTCAAGAATTGAAAACTGAAATGGAGGCAAAGAAGAAAACACAAACAGAGGGCTGGCTGGACATGGAAATTCTAGGTAAATGAATAGAGACCACAAAAACAAGCATAACCAACAGAATACAAGAGATAGAAAAAAGAATCTCAGATTCTGAAGATAACATAGAGAAAATAAAAGCACTGATCAAAGAAAAAAGCAAATCCAACAAACTCTCATCACAAAACATTCAGAAAATATGGGACACAATAAAAAGACCAAACCTAAGAAGAATTGGAGTAGAAGAAGGAGAAGAAGTGCAGCTCAA
>NW_004949098.1:14415810-14416774 GCF_000317375.1 Microtus ochrogaster
AGGGGGACATAACCACAGACACAGAGGAAATTCAGAGAATCATTAGATCTTACTACAAAAGCCTGTATGCCACAATACTGGAAAATGTAAAAGAACTCTGGGACCTGTGTATGAAGTCCATGGTGTTTGAAGTGCAATATTACCTGTTTTAGGGCAACATCAGGTATATAGACTTATAATGTAGGTATAGAAGACACATAACTGATAATAAATTATGAAAAAATTGTTTTAAAAATATTTTGTTACTTCATAAGTTTATTATTTATTAGTGATGAGAGGAATTCTGCATGTTAGTGACATAGATGTACTTGCTTATTTATACAAAATAAGTTGGTTTTCTCTGAATATTTGATTTCCTACTATGTAGCATGACTTCACTTTATTTCCAAGTTTGTAGATATTGTGATTTTACAATAATCAATGCTGAGAGTTACACTTCACCTGAATACACTACAGAAAATTATAAGTATTATTAGGGGTATTTTAGAAATTTTTGGAAATTTGTCCTAATCCCAAGGTAAAATTAATATAATCAGTTTTCATGTAACTCACATCTGCAACTCAACCTCACATGAACAGTTAAGCATTCTAATGCTATGTAACCCAAATGATAGATGAAGTTGAAATTAATATGGTGAAAAATAATGTTATGCAATTAAATTACTGTTTTTATCACAGCAAAAAAACCTTTGTATATGCAGAAAAAGTACTACAATGCATGAAATATCGCACAATAATTTAACATCTGTGTCAAAGCTTCAATTGCAATGTTATATGGTTAGCGCAAGCATAGTGTAAAGTGTGCATGTTTTGTGTTCAGAATCAAGGTTGCAGCGGCCCTGTTTAGTTGCTGAGGAATCCCATCTGGACGGGTGAGTGTGTGCTATCCAGGGGTAGAGTGTCCCGGAAGAGAGAACAAACCCCCTTCCCCCAGCTCCTGCTGCAGGGCTGTCTTTCTTTTGCA
>NW_004949098.1:14425027-14432517 GCF_000317375.1 Microtus ochrogaster
GGGAGGCTGGGAGGAGGCGGAAAATTTTTTTTTCTTTCTTAATAAAAAAAAAAAGAATCAAGGTTGCAGTGAAGTACCATGATGGCCCACACTGTCAGAAACATCTCAAATTCACCCTACATCTGATTTTCAAATAGTTTTTGATTCATGTGTATTCAGAACCTTTTATTGGTAACAGTATTTCCATGGTCTACAGGATCAGATGCATGACCCCAGATTTAGTACCTGTGATCAAGGACATGAATATCTGGAATAAAGCAAACCTTGTCAGTGTTGGGCTTCAGTGTTGGCTGAAAAATGACTTCTTGAGAAATTATTGCTTTTCAGTACCTCCCTGCATTTTACAAGTTTTGTACCATTCTTTTCAGTCTCTAACACTGGAAAGGTTGTGTCAATTTTCTATATGTCTTACATTTACAATGACCTTAAAAGCTTTTATAATTCCACAGTTATGAGCATGCAGCATACATCCATGGAACAAAGTCTGGGCCTGTCTTTGTCACTTTGGTTGATGTCCAGCCTAAAATCTGCAGCTCAGGATTTTGTAGGGCTCTCTCTCTCTCCATTGACATTAGGATATCAGTGAATTCAGGGCTTGAAAATTTTGTTTCAGTGTTAGACAAAAATTAGTCTAGATTTTTTCACTTTTGCTTTTTGATTTTCTTTCATTATCCATTTGTTTTATTTATGCCTTTCTTCTCCTTTCCCTTCCCTTTTCATTACTAAATTTCCATTCCTTCTTTTCCTTCCCTCTATTTCTCTTTCCCTCCCTTCCTCACTCCTTTTTTTCCTCTAGCCCTTCCCACTTTTTTCTTCTATCCTTGCTGCATGATTCCCCTTTAGCTCCTTTCCCTACCCTTTTCTTTTGTTGGTTTCCATTTTTACAGACATTGGTAATTATTTCCCAAGGATTGTTATAATAAGGTAGGTAAGTAGTTTTACTATAATGTCTGAGTCTGAAACTGATATAAACATGTCCTTGACTGTGAGCTGAAGCTTGTCATAGAGCATTTAGACATTTGTGGTTTGAGCACTTTGAGTTGGACCTTGAGTTGCCTTTCTTCCAAATGAGTGCTTACACTCTCTGATGATATTGGATGTACATTGACAATAGCCACTCTCACTTGATACCATTCGGTTTGCTTCTTTACTCGGTGACTGCTTTGTATGGGTACCTACAGGATAGCCCAGCTGCTCAGATTTTATAGACATTTGTTGTGAGATCTTAGCTGCATCCGAGACCCAGGGACGGCACAGATGGAGGTACAGCCCAAGATCCTCATGTACCTACTGCTCTTGGTATCTAGTGAAAAAATCATAATCTTTTCAGTATAATGGTTTTATAGAGGAAACACCATGTAATTGTGGAATACAAAGGATGATAGCTGTTATATTTTATATGAACCCAATAATATACATACATTAGAAAATACTTTTCCCCCTTCATACCCAGTCTTTCTAAATAGCCCTGGCTATGCTGGAATTAACTATATGGACCAGGGTGGACTGAAATGCAAACAGATCCTCCTGCCTTAGCATCCCAAATTCTAGGGTTAAAGGTATATGCCACCACATTCAGATTAGAATAGACATTTTAAATATCAATGATTGTGTCATGACATATCTGAATGTGCATATATGTATGACATATAGCCCTTTTCAATTGTAGCTGCCTTTAGGGACATCATGACAACCCAGTCTCCATTCTCCATACCTATGTCAGCAGGAGAGAGGGTTTCCATCACATTTAAGTTTATCCAGTGTCTGTTTGGCAGACCTACCCAGAAGAATCACTTGACCTTGCAACAGCAGAAATCAAGGTAGGTTCCTAAACTGCTGGTCTCCTGAGAATCTACATGGCCATCTGGAGTTCCTGATCAATTCATTGTCAGTCTTTCTGGATCAAATTTTCAGTCTCATTATCAGCAGTGTCCAAGATAAAGACCTAACAGAATATTACTGTGTGTAGCATTACCATTCTCCTCCCACAGCTTCGTTCTCCAACATAATCCTCCTCCCTGAGTCTTATCATCTCATTGCATCATGAACAGACATGGTGATTTCCTTTGTCTCCCTGACAGCCAGTGTGCCTAACACATTGATGAGTAGACTTGTAAAATCCAGCAGTTGATTAATAAGTACAGTGCCTTCCCCATAGATCCTTTGAGTAAAATGAATTTATGTTCTCCCTGTAAATTCTTTTGTAGCAATCTACCACAAACTACAGCTTAAACAAAAGAAATTCATCATTCTGAAGTTCTGGAATCCAGAAATCCAACACAGGACTAGATTGTCTGAAACTAAATGAAGGATTAATTGATTGTTTTTTAATTGTTCTGCAAGTATGTATCTCTTATACCTTGTGCATACAGTGCCTTCAGAAGCCAGAGAACAAATTGGGTCCCCTAGAACTGTAGTTATAAATAATAGTGAACTGCCATTTGGATGCCTGTAAATGATCCTGAGTACTCAAAAAGAGCAATCAATGTTTCCACATTTTCATGTGAATGCTTGGGAAGACACTATACCTATTTATATTAGAGACCCCTTGGTGGACTGCTCACTCTCAACATTGTAACAATTCTTATCCACCTTTTTATGTCTCATACATTATTTTAATGCAATATATTGTCTAAAAATATTTCAGTTTCTCTCAAATATTGCATACATTTTGACAAAAAATTTTACTCATTGGCCCTCTTCTTACACTTCTTTTTATATCCCACTTGGTTCATTCTTTCTCTAGTTTTGTTTCTACATTCCTCTCTTCCCTCACTTTCTTACAAAACACATATAAATATGAGAATTTTTCCATATAATCTAGGGTCTACAAATTATACATAAAGTGATATATATGTTTTTTACAAGAGCATACCTGTTTTCTTCCCTTCTTTCATGGTCCACATTCTTCTCTGATGTCTTACCATTTGCTTTTGAACTGTGAAGGCTGAGAATGCTCACTATCATAATGATGGCTCTAATTTTGTGTCACTCTGAAATATCTTCCATTTTTATATGCCATAATAATAAATAGAATGTATTTGAGTTTCTGTTCTGACTTCCCTCAGGGATTGAATATTACCTGGAATGGTAAGAAGAATAAATTCTTTCATCCTTTTAAATTGCTTTGGTCATAAGTTTCATCACAGCAATAGTAACCCAAATTAAGACACACCCCTTACTCTACTTTTTCCCTCTGCTCCATGTTTTGTTTCCCACAGCTTTCCTTCTTTTGCTAGTTTGCCTTTGGCAAGTGATCTACAATTGTAATTTTGTTTAGAAATCTAAGATTTATAAATGAGAGAAAATATATAATGATATTGTTTCCACACCATATATCTTCCACCTGACTCTTCTTCATGGGTCATATATCACTCTACGCTCTCCTTATCATTCCTTAAATGTGAAGACCCAGAAACTTCACTCCATACTGAAGAAGTATGATTTTGGGTTGATAGACTCTCCCTTCAAGAATTTTATCATGGCTATATGCAAATTTAATGTTTGTGACAAAAAGTCCAAGGCCCAATGTAAATAATATGCTAAAAATACCATCCATGTATTCTTTTAAAAAATGATTAAGTGGTTTAAAAGTCAACAGACACAGCAGGGAATGACAGTCTTATAGACCACATAAAATTGTTCATGTTTTTGTGTGCCTTTTTATAATATTAGTTTTGTTTTGTTGTGGTAGAACCCCATGACCAAAGCAACTTAAATAGGGGTTCATTTGCGATTTCAGAGGGTTAGAGTGTATGAAGGCAGAATGGTGTGGCAGCATGCAGCAGCCATATTAGTTGGAGCAGAAGCTGAGATCTCACATCTAGAACTACATGTATGTATAGATGTACCTATGTGTGTATGATGTATATACCATAACTGGAACTATGGATGGCTGAGGACTACTTTGTGAATGCTTGGAATTATACCTGAATCCTCAACAAGAGGAACAAGTGCTCTTAACTACTGAGCTTACTCTCTGTCCCAAACCTTTCTCTTTTTTAATATTTCACCTTCTTTATATCCTCCACTCCATTTCTCCTCTCCACATCTTCTCTTTACTCCTCTATCCAAACTTTCCTCTCCTTTTAACTATTCTTTCCTTTCTTTCCTTCCTTTCCCCTCCCCTCAGTTTCTTCCTTTTCCCTCTCTTCCTTTCCTCCCCCCACCTCGTTCTTTTATCAACTTCCTATTTTCTTTCTTTATTTCTGTTGTTGTTATCCAGCATGTTTATTCTTTTATTAGAATTTCAATCAAGGATAGTTCTTCAATTATTAAACTTACCTGACATAAATGTTTTTGATTGTGAATGTTCTGAGAACATTTAGACATTTGTGGTTTGAGAGCATGGTCTTTGAGCTTTTATGCTGACTTTTTTTTCAGTGATTATTTTCTCTCTTTGTTAGTATTTTTTACTGTTAATTTAAGCTGTATACTCTTACAACCCAATGACCAAACAATTTACTTCCTCATTTGGTGAGTGCTTTGCATAGGTCCCTACAGGCCAGTCCAGCTGATGATGTTTTATAAAACAGTTCTTTGCAGTGAGAACTGAAATATATCTAAAGACAGGGTATCAAGATGAAGTAACAGACCATGTCTTCATACTCCTGATGTCCTGGTCACTGGTAAGAAAATGTAAATATATTATAGTATCTTCAAATAATTCATTTGTAGAGAAATATCTATTTTCCTATAGAAAACCAATAGGATGCAGACATAATTACACTACAAAAGACATTTTAAATTTAAAAATTTGTATCATAAACTCTTTAGTATATATGTGTTTAATCATTTTTTATTTCTTATTGCAGGGGCCTATGGGAACCTTGTGATTATCCATTCTCCCAGAACACTATCAGTAGGAGACAGGGTCAGCCTGAGTTGCAAGTCTAGTCAGAATGTGGGTATCAGGGTAGCATGGCACCAACAAAAACCAGGGAAGGCTTCTAAATTACTGATTCATTCAGCATCCACTTGGTACCCTGGGGTTCCTGATTGATTCACAGGCACTGAGTCTGGGACAGATTTCACTTTCACCATTGGCAGTGACCAGGATGAAGTTCTAGCTGATTATCACCATGTTCAGGGTAACAGCATTTTTCCCACAGTGCTTCAGTCTCCAACAAAAACCTCCTCTGAGAGTCTCACCTGCACCACACACACTTCCCCCTGAAACCTGAAAGCTGGTGTGCCTGTCTCACTTATGCAAAACTCAAGAGAGAGTTAATGAACAGATGGCCTTTTATAACCTTTGAAATAGAAGGTACTAAGACAAAAGGAAATGAAGACATTTGTGTCTTTTTCATTTCCTCTGGACAAAATTTCTGAATTGAACATGATAAATTTATTATTGTATAATTCTGGAAGGCAGAAGTCCATCTCAAGCATCCATTGGGTGAAGTTAAGAGGCTGGTAGACTCTATTCCTACTGAATGATATAGAAGAGAACTTGCCTTTGCTTTTCTTAGCTTCCAAAAGATTCCCTCACTCTTGGATTTCTGGCAGTTTTTCAGTTCTCCTTTTTGATCAACTTTCTTTACTAGAATATATAATGTTGAGTTTCATGAAAGAACAATATAAAAATTATGCCATATTGCGGCGGGCTTCTTGACCAGTGAGGAAGAAACACCCACCACACGAGGATTCTTCTCAGATCACGCTTTACTGGAGTGCATTTGGTTGAGGGAGAGCACATGAAGCGAAGGGGGGCAGGAAACAAGAGAGCAGAAGAGAGACTAGAGGGATGAGAGGCACTAGAGGGGGACACGAGAGAGAGATGCCAGAGAGAGAGAGAGAGAGAGAGAGAGAGAGAGAGAGAGACGCTAGAGAGAGAGGAGGGGGCACAATGGCGGCTGCTTATAAAGGGAATTGGCACACGGGTTGCCCTGTGATTGTCTGCCACCATCAGCTGACACCAGACTGCATTGAGATAGGCCCCGGGACCCATATTCACTGCGCATGCGGGAAGCAGGGGACACATAGCTCTCAAAGTCATAGCCAAATATGGGGTTGTTTATAACCAACAAGACAGGATGGGGTGCCATCTTGTAATGGCGATCCTGTCCAGCTCACTACAGTTCTCCCTTTCTTTTATAAAGACAGGCAGCTGTTGAGTGGAGGGCATCAGGTCAGAGTTCAACCATGGTGTCAGATCTAAAAGAGAAGGGACTGGAACAAGGAGAGACCCTCCTCTCGAATGGTGAAGCAATTTACCTCTCCTGGGAACAGAGGAGTGCCTTATGATTCTTAGGTCGAGTGGGGACCAGGTCTTTATCCTCCCCTTACCCGTCCTAGGATTCCCAGTATCCTGTCTTAGGTTGGGGGATGTTCTGCCACAAGTCACCAGTCCTTGGAGCTCCTCAAATAAAAGGTATTTAGCTAGATCTAAAGTAAGCAGATCACAGGGCACCCTGTCTTAGGCCATGTGGAATGCAACTCTCGTCTTGACATCATGCCAATATTGAGCCAGCCAGTACAGCCTCTGTATGATGTGCTTTCAGGTGAGAACTCCACAATAACTCCCGTCATTGGGCCCCTGTGTCAATCATTAATGAAAAGATCTGAGTAGCTCCTAGTTATATTATTTGGGCACCAATAACTCCAAATCCAGACAAGAAGAAAGGGCACCTTTCAAACCCAGTATTCACCTTTTAGTCTGGCCTAGGTATCCTCCTTCCTAAATGCCTACTCCACATAGAATTACGTGTGCTGCCTACCAACAATTAAGGCAGTGTAAAAGGGATCAAAATCTAAAATTCTTAGCATATGTATTAAACCCAAACATTTTACAGTGTGTGTCCAACCTTTCCCAACATCTATAAGCAGTTACAAATATCATTAGATCAATTGCAGTAAGAGCACAATGACATACATTGTTGTTATCAAATACCACCAGTTTCAGTCTCTGAGCAACAGTGACAGGAACCCCAATCTTCCCCCTCTTAAGTGAAGAGGGGTTAATATTTTAATTAAAATGAGTTTTGTGTCCCAAAGATTAAAACTGTCAGATGTTTAGTCTGCACCTTAGTTTTAAAGCAAACCAAAATTCAAACTGCAGAAGGAGCTCAGCATTAGTGCTTTGAGGCAGGTGGGATTCCTGGGTAAGGTGAGCTGGATTCAGCAACTTGAAGCACATCCTGGCACGGCATTTATCTCAGCCAGGTCTCCCTGCACTCTCGAGGCAGGACGCCATCTCGCAGAGTGGCACAGCTCCTTGGGGGCAGGGAAGACCGGACCAAGGACCTCTCTCCAATCGCCTCTGGAACCCTTCTGTGGGCATCTGTAGTCTCGACTTCAGATCCAGCTTTTATTTTCTTTCTGTGAAAAAAGCATAAATATATCCTCGACCCCAGATATATATAGGTCGGGTTTTTTTATAATGTATTGCAAGGGCTTTTCCACCTTGCCTTAGCAAAGGTCAGCTTGGTGTTATCATGTCAGATCCATCTGTATTAGGATCTGCTTGCAACTTTTATGAGTTGCTTTTA
>NW_004949098.1:14432844-14439759 GCF_000317375.1 Microtus ochrogaster
AAAATATATGAAGAACTCAGGAAATTAGTTATTAAAAATTAATCCAATAAAAATATTTGTTACAGACCTAAACTGAAAACTCTCAATAGACGAATTTAAAAATGACTGAGAGACATCTAGAAAATGTTTGAACATAACATCCTTCAACCGTCAGAGAAATGCAAACCAAAATTTTGAGATTTTACCTTATAAAGAAAAAACTCCATTGGTGGAAGTGTAAACTGACACAGCCACCTTTGGATCACATATCGTATTGAAAAACCAGACTAAATCAGACTCTCCCCCAGTAGGAAGAGAAGAATCAAAAATCCAGGGCCAGACTGTTTAGTGACCCTGCATCAGGAACTAGCTGAAGACAAAACCAGACTGCAATCCTGATAACAATCCCGATAAACAGTGATCCTCCCCATTGAGATTATCATTGTACTGTTTTAGGAACTATCTCAAGAGAAAGCCAGACCATATCCTGAGAATAATCTTGAGAAATAGGGAGTTTACCCCTGCAGGTACTATTGTTTTAGGAACTACCTGATAATGACTTTGGGAGTGGTCCCGAGGCAGGGAGTCCCCCTGCAACCATCATTGGATTTTTGGAATTTACGATCCTTTTGGACGACTGGGCTGTGGCCTCTTAAAAATTCTTTCTCCCCAGGTCACTAGCGACTGAACTCCTCCCCTGGCAACCAAAGCCGCATGCACGTGGCCTCAACGACGGTCTCTGGTCAGCCCTGTGGGGGGCTCATGCCAACCCAAGACCTGAGTGAGAGTCTCCCCAGCATTGAGGGACCCCCATCATGTCTATATTTTTAAAATTAGGCAAATATTTACCTCAAAACTTAGCAATACCCCTTCTGGGCCTAAATACAAAGTTTAACCATAAGAAACTGTGTTCAGCCTTGCTTGGAGGCGTGGCTGAGCAGAGCAGCTAGGCCTGGCTGGCCATTCAGGCTGGTGAGCCTTATCATAGTTTTGCTATGCTTCTATGCCCTGAGGCCCATGTTGGGAGTGGCCCAGCGTTTTAGCCTTGTAGGTCCTCAAGGCAGGTCCCGTTTGCAGCTTTGCAGACCCTCAGTGCTGCTAGGCCTTGGAGCCGCAGCTGTTCACAGTCCACTACAGAGTCTGGAGGCCTCGGTAACTCAAACCAAAAGAGTATAATTCCCTTTCTTAGCATACTTTGTTCAGTGGCAAAATCCAGATTTCTACCAAGCCTATCATAGGATGACATAATAAGATTGCTAGAGACGGCAAACCAAGGTGCAATTGTGTCACCTTCAGCCAAAAACCTCTCCAAAGCACGCCGGAACAGCTCGTTAAGAGCCAGAAAAATCAGGTGTGATGTTGAAGCGCCCATTTTAAAATCCCATTCTTAAACCGTCCACTTTGGTCGTGGCCCTCATTTTAAATTGTCCACTTTGGTCGCGGCTCTACTAATTCTACTCTGCCTTTTACCGGTGAGAGCAGAAAACCCGCTTTTGTTGCGGACCCCCAATTTTTACCTTGAGGATTATTTGGTGCACCCGCTGACTGCAATCAGCATACCGACGTCACCACTCCACGAGTTGAGTTCTGAATCCTCCTTTCGGCCTCTGGCCTGGCAACCGAAGATCTCGGGTTTCCGGCACCACTTGCGGCGGGCTTCTTGACCAGCGAGGAAGAAACACCCACCACACGAGGATTCTTCTCAGATCAAGCTTTACTGGAGTGCATTTGGGAAGGGAGGCAGGAAACAAGAGAGCAGAAGAGAGACTAGAGGGATGAGAGGCGCTAGAGGGGGACATGAGAGAGAGACGCTAGAGAGAGAGGAGGGGGCACAATGGTGGCTGCTTATAAAGGGAATTGGCACACGGGTTGCCCTGTGATTGTCTGCCACCATCAGCTGACACCAGACTGCATCGAGATAGGCCCAGGGACCCATATTCACTGCGCATGCGGGAAGCGGGGGACACATAGCTCTCAAAGGCATAGCCAAATATGGGGTTGTTTATAACCAACAAGACAGGATGGAGTGCCATCTTGTAATGGCGATCCTGTCAGGCTCACTACACCATATTTTGTAAATAATTTTTCCCTTGCTTTTTATTTCCTATACTCTTTCCCTTCATCTAACCTCATTTCTTTTCCTAGTTTCCCTTTTATTTTTATGTGGCCTATACATGTGCTCACACACATTCAAACATAAATGCACAGATACATACAGTTTTATGAATTTGTAAAAATGCAAGATCCACAAATGAGAGAAAACATGGCATTTGACCTCCTAATCGACATGTGTGATCTATGCTTCCTGTCCACGTGCTGTCTCCTCATCTACTTTCTAAGTATGTAGAATGGGATACATTGCCCTACATTATACTACGCAAATGGTATATATGACTTTTACAGCAAGAATTAATTTTCTTTTTCTGTCTTATAATAATCAATAATGTGTGACATTTGTTGAAGAAACACTTTGTATTTCAGTGGAAACAGTACAGTAATTAATATCAAATATGAAGTAGTTAATATTAGTTGAATAAACTTTTTATTTATGATCGTATGGATGCTCTGGGGAATTCTGACATACCTTTAATGAATAGCTGGCTTCCGTTATCTCTCCTGAAACTGTTTGATGCCATAGAAAAGAAAGAAACATCACAAGACTCATTGTATGGTGCCAGTATTACCCAGATGAAAAAGAAACAGAATGGAGGAAAGCCAGAGAGAGAGAGAGAGAGAGAGAGAGAGAGAGGGGAAGAGAGAGAGACAGTGAGAGAGAGAGAAGGAGAGCACACACACAGAGACAGAGACATAAACAGAGAGACAAAGACAGAGAGAGACCTATTTTTCTTATTTGCACAAGGAACCCCCAATTCTTGCAAATGAAATCTAAGAACACATTAAGAGGAGTGTACTCTGTAACCAAGTGCGTTTCATTCAGGAATGAAAGGTTTGGGCAAAAACAAAAATACCAATTGCAATTCAGCACAAAGTTTTTAAAAAACAGAAGTCCTACCATCATTTCAATCAATGCAGAAAACCCAACTAAACTCATGAAAAAAAAAATCCCAGAAAGGACCAGAAATAGAAGGGTCTTTAATGAATATAACAAAGAATATAGGGCATAGTTTGTGGTATCTTCAGCCCTGTCTCCTGTTTCTGCAGTAAGATTGGAGAATGCTTGGCATTCTCCCAAGAAAAAGTCAACTGTTCATTTTCTTTCAAAATTGAAGCCGGTTGCCACAGAGACAAATGTTCATAGTTGCAAAATAAAGTAATATGTTGTCAGATCATCTTGATTGAAAACTTAAAAAAATTCATCAAACATTACAGACAGCTGACAATTCACACTGTACTGTGAACAATATGGAGAAACAGAACACGGTGATGGGGGTTTTGAATAAGTCTTCACTCATGTGGAACCAACGTACTGATTGAGATGACTATCTGCAACAACCTGGGAGTCCACCAGGTGGAGTCTGTGTCTGTCAAGTTTCTCCTTGAAGAGAATGCTGAGAAGTCTCTTTTTTTCTTAATTTTTATTTATTTATTTATTTATTAAAGTTTTCTGTCTCTTCCCCACCACCGCCTCCCATTTCCCTCCCCCTCCTCCCCCTCCCCAATCAAGTCCCCCTCCCTCGTCAGCCCAAAGAGCAATCAGGCTTCCCTGCCCTGTGGGAAGTCCAAGAACCACCCACCTCCATCCAGGTCTAGTAAGGTGAGCTTCCTAACTCTTAAGGAGTTGAATAACCTTGGCATCAATTGGCAGCTGATTGATACACAACTCTCCTGGATGATGAGCTTCAGAAAAGCCTGCTGGCTCTAGTACAAAATGGGAGAGTGCACAGGAGAGGCTTCAGCAATGTCATCCTTCGAGAGAGGTGCTATGGGAGCTATATGTGTGCCAGCTCAAGTGGCATAGATACAGGCTCCCACCCTTGAAGGTGGTTATTGATCTAGAGACCAGGGTGCTAGTGACAAAAGATGTGGTGAATGCTAAGAGGGGTATCAGATCTGAGCCATTCTGAGTTAAGTATTTTTCCTGTGTCTGCTAGACAGTGTTGTCATTGATTGGCAAGCCAGTTGATACTGGGATTTAAAAATTGCAAAGTAACAATGATGGGTTTCTGAATGAAATTTGCAGTGATTCAGTAAAACAAAATAGAAAAAAGAATATAATGATTAAAGCATCTTTGTAATTATACTAAGTGAGAAAAACATCATTGCTTCTCAAATCTGAAATGAGAAATGATATGTGGCCACTCTCAAACTCACATTCATTGTAATGTTCAAATCTCAGTCCTAGGAAAAAGGCAAGAGGGATATAGATAGTAAATAAAAAGGTCAGTTACGACAATGTGTTCTTATAATAAAAAGACTCTCAAAACTCCACCAGAAAACTCTTAGATCTAAAATACTTTAAGCAAAACATAGGATATAAATATAGAGACAACATAAAACAGTCAGTAGCCTTTTTTGATTAATTGTAAGAAATTTGCTAAGAAAGAAGGCAGGGGAAAAATCCATTTACAAGTTGTTCATATAACGGGCCTTTTTCTTCCCCACCATTCAGTTACCAAATAATTACTCAGAGACTTATTAATTTTGAAAGCTCAGTGGATAGCTTAGGCTTGGTTCTAACTAGCTCTTTTACTTAACCTATACCTTTAAATATACATTCATTTATGTGGCTCAGCTACCTTTATTTTGTAATGCTCATGCTGCTAGCTCTGCATTCCAGGAGTCTCCTCCTTTTTTTTAAACATCTGCTCTGCCCTGAAAATTGCCTACTATTGGCCTTTCAGCTTTTTATTAAATCAATCAGAATGACACATCTTCACATTGTGAAAAAAAACTATTCAGCAATATGTTCATTTTAAGTTTATATTTCCAGCCTCCTTCTTCACCTATTCACAACTCACTGCCTCTTCTGCTCCTTATGCCATTTAGATTAAAGCCTTTAAGTGGAGCCAACTTCCCCTTCTAATCTAACCATGGCATATTGTTCTTTTTACATCTTATTAATTCTGATTTTTTTCTCTTGGTAGGAATTATCACAATTAAAAAAATATGTTGCTTATGAGATATACAAATATTAGCTTGGGGTTGGAGAGATGGCTAAGTGGTTAATTGCCATTTCTGGTCTTACAGAGGACAAAAGTTCTATTCCTCACAGTCATATGTCAGCACATAGCTATCTGTCACAATAGTTCGAAGGGACCCAATGCTTTCTTTTGGAATGGAGGGCCATCAGTCATAAGGATATACATACAAATATAATACACATAAAGTAAAATTAAGGACATTTTAAAACCATTTAATTCTGAGATAGCAGTGCTCCTGAAACTCACATTCCTCAATGCAGAGCAGTCAGAGTGCACACCCCAAATAGAACCTCAAAATAACAGAGCATGATGATTCCACAGAGCAAGCCGCACTATCACATGGGATACACTAAAATACTCTAGGGAATTCTTTGCCACTCCTAACTGCTATATGGTGACACAAGAGCAGGTGTCCTTTGAGAACCATGTCAAGCATTTCTGAGCTGATTTGCATATTGAGACATTAGTTACAGTGCATATTGCACAAAGTATCTTTAAAGGCAACTTGTCAGTGCCCAAGAAGCAGCCTCTAGTCCAGATCTCAGAGATGAAGTCAGCTGCTCTCCTGCTATACACACTGCTACTCTGGGTTCCAAGTGAGAGGATGTACTGTTAAGAAACATACATTATTGCAATCACTGTTTTCCATGCTTTGGTGCCCTGATCATTGAAATTATGGCATTTAATTTGATTTTTCGTACCCTTTTTTTATTTTATGGCGTTTCTGAATGTAGCTCATGATTGCTGTTTCAGATTCCACACAATAATTTTATATCAGAGCTCTTTGGTGGCATAGGACCTCCCAGCGCAGCCTGCTGCTCTGGCGCTGGGACCGAACCCAAATCAGGAGGGCAAATGGGAGGGCGGTAGTTCCTTTGTCTCCATAGCCTGCCTGCAGTAAGCAGGGTGGGCCCTTTGATTGCGAGCTACCCAAGAAGCACAGAGATCCGATCTGGACACCAAGAGAACCATCACTGGGGAGTGACATCACTGGGGAGGTACATCAGTGGGCAAGAAGACCTGACCCTGTAAAAAGATCCATAGGGGAGCATTCTGAGGAAAAGATGGGCAGGCGCCAATGCAAGAATTCACCCAACAATCTGAAAAACAACATAAAACCACCAGAACACAGCGACCTCACAACAGGAGGACATGAAGACCTTAATCAGGAAGAAGTAGAAAAAACTGACTTTATGAAAGTGATAGAGGCCCATAAACAGCATATAAAAAATGCCCTTACATAAATGGAAGAGAAGTATAACAGAAAGTTTGAGGAATTGAGTAAATCAGTGAATGATACCCTAGGAAACCAAGGAAAAACAATCAAGCAGATAATGGAAACAGTTCATGACTTGAAAACTGAAATGGAGGCAAAGAAGAAAACACAAACAGAGCTGGACATGGAAAATCTAGGTAAGCGAATAGAGACTACAGAAGCAAGCATAACCAGCAGAATACAAGAGATAGAAGAAAGAATCTCAGATTCTGAAGATAACATAGAGAAAATAAAAGCACTGATCAAAGAAAACAGCAAGTCCAACAAACTCTCATCAAAAACATTCAGGAAATATGGGACACAATAAAAAAGACCAAACCTAAGAATAATTGGAGTAGAAGAAGGAGAAGTGCAGCTCAATGGTCCAGAAAATATACTTAATAAAATTAAAGAACAAAACTTTCCCACCTGAAGCATACAGAACACCGAATAGGCTGGATCAAAAAAATATCACCTCTTAATATAATAATCAAAACACAAAGCATACAGAATAAGGAAATAATATTAAGAGCTGCAAAGGAAAAAGGCCAAGTTACTTATAAAAGTAAACCTATCAGA
>NW_004949098.1:14440566-14441126 GCF_000317375.1 Microtus ochrogaster
AGAAACCTAACAGAGAAATTAGAGAATTAATGGAGGTAATGAAGCAAATGGACTTAACAGACATCTGTAGATTATTCCACCCAAAGAGGAAAGAACATACCTTCTTCTCTGAGGCTCATGAAACCTTCTCGAAAATTGACCACATACTCGGTAATGAAACTATCTTACAAAATTACAAAAAAATATTAGTAACCACCTGTGTCTTATCAGATCACCATGGATTAAAGTCAGAATTCACCAACAATGCTACCCCTAGAAAGCCTACAAACTCATGGAAACTGAACAGTCAACTACTGAAACATACCTGGATTAAGGAAGAAATAAAGACAGAAATTAAAGTCTTCCTTGAATTCAATGAAAATAAAGAAACAACATACACGAACTTAGGGGCCCTATGAAAGCAGTCCTAAGAGGAAAGTTCAACGCACTAAGTGCCCACTTAAAGAAAACAGAGAAAGCACACATTGGAGACTTTACAGCCCACCTGAAAGCTCTTGAAAAAAAAAAGAAGCAGACTCACCTAGGAGGAGTAGAAGACTGGAAATAATCAAACTGAGGGC
>NW_004949098.1:14446456-14462117 GCF_000317375.1 Microtus ochrogaster
ATAATAATTATTATTTTACATCAGAGTCCTTTCAGTATATCTGTGACGAAAAGCTATGTATTTTACTCCAGGTTCCACTGGATATATTGTGCTCACCCCATCTCCAGCTCCTTTGGCTGTGTCTCCAGGGAAGAGGGCCACCATTTCCTGCAGGTCCTGCAGGAGTGTCACTGCATGTGGCTGTAATTATATGCAATGGTACCAACATAAACCAGGACAGACCCCAAACTCCGCATCTATGGAGCATCCAACTTAGTATCTGTGGTCCCTGCCACATTCAGTGGATCTGGGACAGACTTCACCCTCACCATCAATCCTGTATAGGCTGATGATGCTGTGACTTGTTTCTGTCAGCAAGGCAGAACTTCCCCCCACAATCCTCCAGGGCTAAAAATAAAACCTCTTGGGTTTGCTACTCAGTGAGTCTCAGTCAATGAGTTGTGTCCTTTTCCAAAAATCTCAACCATAAAATTTTATAATTATGGTTTGTAAAAAGGGTAAAGCTTTGAGAAAAACATTTCTTAAACTAATATGTGGGTTTGTCCCACCATGTAGGCTTCCCAATTTTTCAATTTTTTTTATGTAATTTTAAAGGACGTTTTTATGTTCAGTAGATTGACCTGACAATCATTTTAAATTTACAAGACACTTTCCTAAGGGGGTGATGAGAGGAAGAGAGATAGATTGAGACATGGAGAGAGAGAGACAGAGACATAGAGAACTAGAGAGGAAAAATACACCAGGGACAAATGATCCTTTTCAAATGCATAAATCTGGTGATCTGCTTCCTCTACATTCTCCATCTCTTGCTTCGCATCACCTCCTGATATAACTTAATATAAATTATCAAAGGACTAATCTAATGATTCAGTTAGAAACTTCATGATACAATTAATCACAAATGGTGGTATATATGAGGTGAGATCCAACCCTTTCACACAGAAACCTCTTGGAAGACAATTAGTAGGCAAGCCATGACAAATAAACATATTAGAGGAACCAGCTTTTTGTTTCATTGATTCTTTGGATTGTTTTCTGTGTTTCTGTTTTGTTGATTTCAGCCCTCAGTTTGATTATTTCCAGTCTTCTACTCCTCCTGGGTGAATTTGCTCCTTTTTTTTCTAGAGCTTTTAGGTGTGCTGTTAAGTCTCTAACGTGTGCTTTCTCCATTTTCTTTATGTAAGAACTTAGTGCTATGAACTTTCCTCTTAGCACTGCTTTCATAATTTCCCATAGGTTTGGGTATGATGTGTCTTTATTTTCACTGAATTCACGGAAGTCTTTAATTTCTTTCTTTATTTCTTCCTTGACCAAGGAAGGGTACAGTAGTTGACTGTTCAGTTTCCTTGAGTTTGTAGGCTTTATGGAGTTAGAATTTTTGTTGAATTCTAACTTTATTCCATGGTGATCCAATAGCACACAGGTGATTACTACAATTTCTTTGTATCTATGGATGTTTGCTTTGTTACCAATTATGTGATCAATTTTTGAGAAGGTTCTATGCGATGCTGAGAAGAAGGTATATTCTTTTCTTTTTGGGTGAAATGTTCTATAGATGTCTGTTAAGTCCATTTGGTTCATTATATCTGATAGTTATCTTATTTCTCTGTTAAGTTTCTGTCTGGTTGACCAGTCCATTGGTGAGAGCAGAGTGTTGAAATCTCCCACTACTAGAGTGTGGAGTTTGATGTATGCTTTGAGTTTTACTAATGTTTCTTTTACATAAGTGGGTGCTTTATATTAGGGGCATAGATATTCAGGATACAGACTTCCTCCTGATGTTCCTGTTATAAGTATAAAGTGTCCCTCTCCATCTCTTCTGATTGATTTTAGTTTGAAATCAATTTTGGTAGTTATTAGTAAAGCCACACCAACTTGTTTCTTTGGACCATTTGATTTGAAAACCTTTTCCCAAGCCTTTGCTCTGAGGTAGTGTCAATCTTTGAGTTTGAGGTGTGTTTCTTATAAACAGCAGAATTTTGGATCCTGATTTTGTATCCATTCTCTTAACCTGTGCCTTTTTGTAGGTGAAATGAGTCCATTGATATTAAGTGATATTAATGACCAGTAGTTGTTAACTCCGTTTATTTTTTTTGGTGGTAGAGTTTTTTCTTTCCCTTCTTTGACTTGTGCTGGTGGAGGGTTATCAGATGCTTGTGAGGCATCCTAGTGATTGGGAGATCTTCACCAACCCCACAACTGACAAAGGTCTGATCTCCAAAATATCTAAACAACTCAAGAAACTAGACATTAAAACTCTAATTAACCCAACTAAAAAATTGGGTACTGAACTGAACAGAGACTTCTCAACAGAAGTTCAAATGGTTAAAAAGACACTTAAGGTCATGCTCAGCCTCCCTAGTGATCAGGAAAATGCATATCAAAACAACACTGAGATACAATCTTACACCTGTCAGAATGGCTAAAATCAAAAAACAACAATGATAGCCTATGCTGGAGAGGATGTGGAGTAAGGGGAACATTCATCCATTGTTGGTGGGAATGCAAACTTGTGAAACCACTTTGGAAATCAGTGTGGTGGTTTCTCAGGAAACTGGGAGTCAACCTACCTCAGGACCCAGCAATTCCACTCTTGGAAATATACCCAAGAGATGCCCAATCATACTACAAATACATTTGTTCAACTATGTTCATAGCAGCCCTATTTGTAATAGCCAGAACGTGGAAACAACCTAGGTGCCCCTCAATAGAAGAATGGATAAAGAAGGTGTGGCAATATACACTTTAGAGTTCTACACAGTGGTAAAAAAAAAAAACAATGACATTTTGAATTTTGCATGCAAATGGATTGAAATAGAAAACACCATCCTGAGTGAGATAACCCAGACCCAAAAAGATGAATATGGTATGTACTCACTCATAAGTGGATTCTAGCCATAAATAAAGGACATTGCGCCTATAATTCATGATCCTAGAGAAGCTAAATAAGAAGGTGAACCCAAAGAAAAACATATAGTTATCCTCCTGGATAGTGGAAGTGGACAAGACTGCTGGGCAGAGGTTGGGAGCATGGAAGTGGGGGTGGGGTGGGGATAAGGAGAGATGGGGAGAGAGAAGAGAGAAGGGGAGGATGGGGAGAGCTTGAGGAATGGGATGGTTGGGATAGAGGAGGGGTGAATGTGGGAACAGGGAAGTAGATAACTAAGGGAGCCATTTTAGTGTTCTCAAGAGACTTGACTCTGGAGTGGTTCCCAGGTGTCCAAGGAGATGTCCCCAGCTTGTTCCTTGGGCAGCAGAGGAGAGGGTGCCTGAACTGGCCTTATCCCATAGCCACACTGATGAATATCTTAAATATCACCATAGTACCTTCATCTGGTGATGAATGGAGATAGAGACAGAGACCCACATTGGAGCACTGGACTGAGCTTCCACGGTCAAATGAGGAGCAGAAGGAGGGAGAACTTGAGCAAGGAAGTCAGGACCGCTAGGGGTGCATCCACCCACTGAGACGGTGGGACTGATCTAATGGGAGATAACCAATGCCAGTTGGACTGGGACTGATGGAGCCTGTGATAAAACCAGACTCTCTGAATGTGGCTGATGGTGGAGGCTGACTGAGTAGCCAAGGACAATGGCACTGGGTTTTGATTCTACTGCATGGACGGGATTTGTGGGAGCCTAGTCTGTTTGGATGCTCACCTTCCTGGACCTTGGGGGATCAGGAAGGACCTTAGACTTCCCATAGGGTAGGGAACTTGGACTGCTCTTTGTACTGGAGAAGGAGAGGGAGGGGAGAGGGAAGGAAAGAGAAGTGGGAGGAGGGGAGTAGGTGGAAATTTTCAATAAAAAATAAAAATAAAATAAAAAATAAACATACTAAAGGATAACACCTAGGTCTCATTGTTTGAAAAGGAGACATGTATATCTGAATTAGTATACAATAAAAATTCTAATATAAATGGGAAATAGCCACTCACCTCCAGAATAACATAACAGTGTGAACATTAGTAATTTTTCATTCAAATAAACATCTGTATTGGACAACTGAAATATCTGGGTCATTCATTCAAGATGAAGACACCAGTTGTCTTCAGTTCTTTCCTGACCCTTATAGAAAACGTTTTCCACTGTTCCTATGATGATCATTGAACATGCCCATGAACACAGAAAGAACAGAACATGACTTTCTTCATGTGAATATTTCTATCTGTGCCTTTGTAGAGCAGAGAACAAATGTCTGGTTGTGGGAACATAGGCAGGTGATGGTGGTGGAAATAGAAGCACTGTAAGGCACTGCTGCCCATGTGTAGGATGTCATATAATTCTCATGCCATGAGCTCTGTGGGAAGATGACATCGGTATAAAACTTGGAATATTCTAACAGTGTGTAGTTCATCCTTTTCTCTATTCTGGAGCCACAAATGATCATTAGTTTATCAGCTCATCAGTTTTCATGCATTAATCTTCATAACTAAGAATAGTGGTGCACAGTTCTGTACCTAAGATCTTTCAGCATTTAAACTGAGAGGCTGTTAGGTCTGATTTTACTTTTTATTTTAATTAATTAATTTATTTTGAATCATGTTGCCTTTATTCCAAAAGCTGGGAGTGGAGACTCCTCCAACATCAAGTACTGTTTAAGTCATGCATCATTCTGATCTTAGTTTAAATCTATATTTTAAGAGTTCCTTTGATTAGGTCAGACCTATTAAAATAACCCCCTTCTCTTGAAATCACTTTTTGTTATTATAGCTGCAGAATCCTTTTGAAGAAAGAAAGATGCAAATTGATACTTGATTGCACATCTTGGGGCTAGTGTGCTGATTCCAAGCCAGAATTTTTGGAGTCAGGAAACTAAGAGACTCTTTCTATATAGCATCAAAATAAGTTACCAAATGGCAATTGTATACCAGTTGCTTACGTTGAACTGTTTATGGTTTAAAGCTTACATTAAAAATTTTTGACAGTTTTCTCCATGTATGTATTGAGGTTCTGCATTTCATCCCACTTAATTTCTGTCTTTCTGCCTTTTTCCTGATGAGAAAATATTATTTTCCAACTTGCTGGCTTTTGTTTCTAACCTTAATTATAGTTGCTTTCTGAATGTTTGTTATTTATCAGAATACTGGATACACTGCTTAATAAAACAAGACCCTGCTTTTTCAGCACCCATAAGTTACTCATAGATCTTCATTGAAAGATCACATGGGCAAGTTCCCTTTTCATGGTGAAATGATGATGGGGCAAATCTTGTACAAGTACCCTTAGTTGTAGTTTGTTTATGAGTACACTGGCCATGTCCATCCTAGAAGACACTGTGTCGCAGTACAACCCTACATCTGGCTCTTAAGTTCTTTTTGTTTCTTCTTCCATGATGGTCCCCAAGCTGTGGTGAGATGTCCCATTCATGGATGAGCATTCCACTCACTAATTCACTAATTCTCTTAACTTTGACCAGTTGTGAGCCTCTGCTATAAGCACAATTTATTGCAACAAAAAGCTTTTAGGATGAATTCTAAGTCAGCACCAATCTATTCAATTAAATATGAGGATTTAAAAAGCAGTTTATTCCATCCCTATTTAACAAAGCAACAATGGTAGAATCTGCCTTATGGCCTATTACCTCTCCAGCCATGGTCTCTTGAAAAGACTTTCAATTCCAGGCCTTAAAATTAATATCATCTTCCATATTTCATGTAAGGCAGAAATAACACATATCACTTCATCTGGACTACAAGTGTTGATGGTCTCCATATTTTCTCCTCTTTACATATCAACACAACAGTGACCAAAATGTATTGATTGAAAATATGTGTTCATTATGAACATTTTTCCAAAAGGTCTAATTGCACTTAGCAAAAACCTTAAACCTATTGACAGACTCCCCAAATCTAGCAGTGTAAGTCTTATGTGTCCTGTGATAAAAATGAGTAGTTTGGAAACAATTCAATATGATGCATTTCATATTAACCACTCATATATTTTAAATAGACATACTTAAAATTACTGTTATAAATAAATTTTTCTGTAATGAATGTCTTACATTCTTATTTATAAATTTATTTTTTTCAGAATTATTTTGTAAAAAATACACTATTTGTCAGGAGTCATGGCAATAACAAATTCAGTTGAATTAGGCAGGAATGTATACTTTAATTTTTTTGGCAAACACTGAACATGTAAATAATTAAACTGATATACATTTTCCAGTCTGAGTGCAAAAGACTCTTAGTATTCATCATATGGATAGAACATGGATGGGCAGCAAGAGAGCCTCACCAACAGATCCTGATTCTTATTTATTCTGACCTGGCTAAAAAATAATCTTTGTATATATTCATTATACATAGTGTTGGGATTCATAAAATCAAATTCTTTCAAGATTATTATTTATAAACTATTTTATATCCTTTCCTGATGAATTTTTAGTGTTAAATTGGCATAAGCTAAAGTTATTTGAGAGGGGGAACCTCACCTGAGAAAATGCCTTTATAAGACTGGGCTGTGGGCAAGACTGTAGGACAATTTCTTAACTCATGATCGATGGGACCCATCAGTTCAATGTGGGTGAATATTGCCCTTGATTGATGTTCCTGCATTCTATATAATGCAGACTGAACCAGCCATGAGAAAGGAGCCAGTAAGCAACACTCTCCCAAAGTCTCTGGTCAGTTACTGTCTCAGAGTACTTTTCCTGTTTGAGCACATGCCCTATCATCCCTCACTGATGGACTGTTACCTGTAAGTGTAAGAAAAAAAATTCTCCCATCTTTAAGGTGTTTTGGGTCATAATTTTTCATCACAGCAGTAGTAACTCTAAGATACTCCCCTTAGCCACTTTTTCTGTTCTATGTTCCCATTCCCACAAGTTTCCTTCCCTCTCCTAGTTCTTCCCTTCTACAATTGTAATTATGTTTAGATATTTGAGATTTATAAATTAAAGAGTATATAAAATAGATTTGTTTCTAAACCATATATCTGCTCCCTGCCTCTTTTTCATGGGTCATGTATCACTCTGAACACTTTATATCTGCTTTCAAATGTGGAGATCCAGATATATGACTGTATACTAAAGAATGTATGATTTTGCATTGATGGACTTTTCCTTCTAGACTTATACCTTATATTTATGAGTAGATGTAAATTTTATGAAAGGTAAATCTAAGGTCTCGTGTAAACAATAGGTTAACTAATACACTCTATACATTCCTTAAAACCAAATTGATCATCTGGTATTTGGAGCCCACAGATAAAGCAGAGAATGATGGTCATAAAGACCACATAAAATTGTTCAGGTTAGGTGTGTATTTTCTTACAATTACAAATCCGTTTGATGAGTTCCCCCATTTTATTAGTTCTGTTTTTATTGTTGTGATGGAACACCATGATCAAGACAACTTGTAAAGAAAGAGATCATTTGTGCTTTCAAAGAATTAGACTTTGTGATGGTAAAAAAGAAGCAACAGGCAGAAGACATGGTAGTTCTAACAGGAACTGAAGATTTGCATCTCAAAATGTATATGTCTATATATGTGTACCATGTGGGTGCCATGAATGGAATTATGGATGGCTAAGAACTATCATGTGAGTTCATGGAAGCAAAGCTAAATCCTCTAAAATATCAATAAATGCTCTTAAAACAGAGCTGAGTGTCAAGCCAAAACAAATTTCTTTTAAAATATTCATCCTTCTTTCTCTTTCTTATTCTGTTTCTCCTCCCTGTATATTCCCCTCTGACCACAGTCTAAACTTCCATACCCTCTTTTCCATTCTCTTCTTTCTCACCTTCCTCTCCACTCCTTTCCCATCTCCTTATCTTCCTTTATTCCTTGCCACTTGCCCTGCTTCCTTTTCTTTTTTTGTTATTATTTTCCTGGATATTCCTCTGCATTGTAATCAAGGGTAATTCTGCTGTGATATCTGTAAAACTTGTCTGCTACAAATGTCTTTGATTGTGCTTAGAAGCCTGTCATGAAAACATCTAGCCATGTATGGTCTTAGAGCTCAATTTTGGTCCTTGAACTTCTGTGTTGACTTTGTTCTGAGTGATATTTTTATTCTCTTTGATGGTATTTTTAACTGTTGATATGAGCTGAATAATCTCAGACACCACTGCTGAGAAAATTTATTTCCTTATTTGATGAGTGCTTTGCATAATTCCTTACAGGCCAACCCAGAACCTCATATATTTACAAACCATATGTTCAGAGAACTGAAGTTGTGCCAGAAAGGCAGAGGCATTAAGATGGAGTCACAAACCCAGATCTTCATGTTTCTACTGTTCTGTGTGTCTGGTGAGATATTTTAAAGTATTATGATATATTAAAATAATTCATTTGTAGAGAAATAACTATTTCCTATTGGAAGTTTATAGTACACAGGCATAATGTCATTAGAAAAATTTTAAATTTCAACATTTGTATCATGAAGTCTTTATGCTTATATGTGTATAATCATTGATTATCTCTGATTGCAGGTACTTATGGGAATATTGTGATGACCCAGTCTCCCAAATCTCTACCTGTATCAGTAAAAGACAAAGCCACCATGAGCTGTAAATCCAGTCAGAATGTGGGTACAGCTATAGCATGGTATCAACAGAAACCAGGGCAGGCTCCTAAACTCCTGATCTACTCAGCATCCAGTCGGTACACTGGGGTACCTGATCGCTTCTCAGGCAGTGGATCTGGGACAGATTTCACTCTCACCATCAGTAATGTGAAGGCTGAAGACCTGGCAGATTACTACTGTCAGCAGTATAGCAACTGGCCTACCACAGTGCTTCAGCCTCCAACAAAAACCTCATCTGATAGTCTCACCAGCTGCCTACACCACATACAATCTTGGACCTGCACACTTCCCCTCTGCATGAGAGGGTGGTGTGCCTGACTTACTGATAAAAACTCAAGTAGAAAATGAGTGAACAGATGGCCTTCTAGAGCCTTTGTGATGAAGGTCCTTAAAAAAAATGAAGTAAAATCATGAGTATGTTTTCACTTTTTTATTTTAGCTGTACAAAATCTGTGGGTTGATCATGATAAATTCACTATTGTATAATTATGAAACAAAAAAGTTCAACCTCTTTCTTCATGGGCTGAAATCAAGAGACTTCCAGACTATACTCCGTCCAACTGATCTGGGAGAAAAGAATCCTTAGAGAAATTTAGATCTGGCTGGAGACTGTCTTTTGTAATGACCGTAGATTCTGAAGTCTGAGAACAAACTGAGACTTCACCTGGTATTAATAATTTGTCCAAATACTATGACTAGAGCTCAACTCAGGAAAAGTCTGCATTTACTGTTGAGATACCTAATACTGCTACAATAACTAATATTTTGTATTAAATTCTGTTCATGATGAATTGTATAGTGTTAGATCACTCATAGAGACTACCTACTATAATAAATTACAAACCAGCCTCAAAAAAAAAGAAAGAAAGGAAACTGGAGTACTTTGGCTTTTGCCAGACCCTGGAAGTCTCTGTAACTCTTGGACTCCTGAGAATTTCTCTCAAGTTTTGGTTAACTTTGTTTTTTGTCATATATTGACTCATAATATATATTTTGTCATAATGTTGAGTTTCAAGAACAATGCCAAATATTTTGACAATATTAATCCCCCCCTGTATTCTCCTTTTTAACTCCCACATTCCCTGCAACTAACCTCCTTTAGGCCCATAGTCACTCTTACATTTTTATGTGACATACACATGGGCCCAAAGACATTCAAAGGTAAACACACACACACACACACACACACACACACACACACACACATGCGTGCACAGATTTCGATATATGTCTTATTTAGGGACCAAGACAAGAGCAACTGTTATAAAGGAAAACATTTATTTGGGGCTGGCTTACAGTTCAGAATTCCAGTCCATTTTCAGCATGGCAGGAAGCATGGCAGCATGCAGACAGACTTGGTCCTTAAGAGGTAGCTGAGAGCTCTGTATCTTTAGCTGTAGGCAACAGAAGTGAAATGGTTTGAGCTTCTGAGAAATAAAAGCTTACATACACATTGACTCACTTCCTCCAACAGGGACACACATGCTAAGGCTCAACCATTTAAATACATGAGGCTATGGGGGCCAATGCTCTGCAAACTACCACAGTATTTGTAAAAATATAGGATCAAAAAATTAAAGAAAACATGATGTTTGATCATGTAGAATGTCTAATCCATACCTCCTGTTCCTGATTCACATCCTCTGATGCTGTCTCCTCTTCTGATTTTCCTAGTTGGAGACTGAGATATTTCTCTTCAAAGTTTACTGTGCTAATGGTGAATATAATTTTGCATCAAGAAAATACACCTTCTTTTCTTTCTATCTTATAATAAATAGTGTTTGACATTTGTTAAGAAACATTTCATCAGCAGATCAATATACCAAATTAATGGTATTAAGGGGACACCTAGAACTGAATCTTTATTAGCATATATATAATATGAACACCAGATGAAAATGTCAATGGTGGAAAACAGTCACTCTCTTTTAGAAAATTAAGCTGCTATCAATTTTCTACATGAAAGTAAACATCTGTATTGGGTTCTTGAAATATTTGGCATCTTCATCCAGGGTACAGACAATAGTGAACTTTATGTCCCTTTGAATTGTCCTCAGTTCTCAACTGTCGCTTATAGAATGTCATCCCATAGTTTCTTCATGACTTGATGATGACTGTGAGCAAAATTAAGACAGAGTATGACCTTTCTTAAAGTTAATCAGGTTATATTTGTGTTTCGCAGAAAAAAATTCAGCATTGAAGTGTGGTTCTTAATATATTTTGGCAGCTGATGATAGTAGAAAAGGGGTATTGCTGCAGAATCTGATATCACACACCAATAATGACAGTAGCCCATCAGACTGGTTAACGGTTAGTTCTATTCAGATAATCTCTCAATTAAATATAACATCCTTCATTACATTTGTAAAATCCTTATACAGAGAAAATAAATATCCTTCACAGAAATAAAAATACAAGATTTATCTAATTTATGAGTATTAGCTCCATGTCTTTTGATGTACATATATAACCTGGAAGAGCCTCAGAAACCAGGGAAGTAGAAATGGCCCATGGAGTTGGAAGAAGTTCTAGAAACAGGGTTAAATTGGATGGAGTTGAATTTTATGTAGGTAGTGATAGGGACAGTAAAACAAAGGGAGAGTTAACAAAAAGGGGTAAATAACACTAAAAAATATTTGAATAGTCATAAGTAATCATTAAATGATTTCTTGAAAGCATATATATATATATATATATAATTATTTGTTCTTTTGATGACCAATATCTTGAGTTCTTTGTATGTTTTGAAGATTAGCTCTCTGTCTGATATGGGGTTGGTAAAGATCTTTTCCTATTCTGTGGGCTGCCACTTTATCTTATTGACCATGTTCTTTGCTTTACAGAAGCTTCTCAGTTTCTAGAGGTACCATTTATTAATTGTTTCTCTCAGTGTCTGTGCTACTGGGGTTCTATTTATGTAGTGTTCTCCTGTGTCAATGTGTTCAAGAGTCCTTCCCACTTTTTCTTCTATAAGGTTCAGTGTGGTTGGTTTTATGTTGAGGTCAAAATAACAAATAATCCAATAAAAATGGAGTACAGACTTAAACAGAAAAGTCTCAACTGAAGAATCTAAAATAGCTGAAAAACACTTAAAGAAATACTCAACATCCTCATGCATCAGAGAAACGTAAATCAAGACAACTCTGAAATTCCATCTTACACCTATAAGAATGGCCAAGATCAAAAATACTGGTGACAACTTATGCTGGATAGGTTGTGGGATAAAGGAAACACAGTTCCATTGCAGGTGGGAGTATAAGCTGGTACAGCCCTTTTGGATATTAATATGGAAATTTCTCAGAAAATTAGGAAACAACCTTCCTCAAGAGGAACTAATAACACTTTGGGTATATACTCAAGGGGTGCTCAATAGTATCACAAGGACATGTGCTCAACTGTGTTAATAGCAACATTTTTTTGTCATAGCCAAAACCTGGAAATAAACTGAATGCCCCTTGACTGAATTATAGATAAGAAAAAGACGGTATGTTTATAGAATGGAATACTATATACCAAAGAAAAAGAATGACACCTTGAAATTTGCAGGTAAATGTATAGATCTAGAAAACATCAAATTGAGTGAGGTAACCCAGACTCAGACAGACAATTATCATGTGTATTCACTCATAAGTGAATTTTAGACAAAGCAAAGAAAACATGTGTACAAATCACAATCCCAGAGCACATAGAAAACAATTAGGACCCTAAGAGAGATGTACATGGATCTAATGTACATAGGAAGTAGTAAAAGAAAAGATCCTCTTAGTGAATTGGGATCATGGGAACTATGTGAGAGGGTTGAAGCATAGGGGAGTGGAAGGGAGGGAAGTAAAGAAAAATGTATAGCTTAATAACATTTATTTAAGAAAAGGAAAAAATTGCAGCACTTGGGATGCAGAGGCAGATGGATCCCTGTGACTTTGAGGCCAGCCTGGTCTACAGAGAGACTTTTAGGAAAGCCAGGATTGTTACACAGAGATTACCTGTCTTGAAAAAAGAAAACAAGAAAATTAATGAACAATTCATTCGTGAATTTGAAAGCAAGCTAGGAGGTATGTCTGGAATGATCAGAGGGAGAAATGAGAAGGGATAAATGATGTAAGTATATTATAATCTCAAAATAAAAGAAAGTCTAAAGTTCAATTTCATTAGCCTTCCAAAAATATTTGAGCTTATTTACTTTAGAGAGAACTGTGGTACTGAGCAAAGATAGAGTCTAACTTACCTTCTTCTTTACCTTTTTTTTTCAAACCTTAAAGAATTTAAAGGCTTCCCAAGTTTCATGCGTTTTGGGTTGGCAGAAATAGCTCACCTATTATAACAGTTAGTAATTTATACCTAAGCAGCAGAAACTGGAACTCACCTCCAAACTTGTGACACAACAGCTCCATATGCTTTCATCCATTTAAATCAAGTCTTACTTGAAGCACCAGTTCTGAGCCTCCCAAACCAGAACATGTACAATCTATATGCATTAGAAAGGGAAGAAATGGTTCTGGAGGTACTTACTAAACCAGAGTGAATACCCATCAGGTATTTAAGCAAGGAACTGGACTTAAGATGACCTCATGCCTCAAAGCCATGGCTCTCCTGATTCTGGAAAACACACATTTAGTCCTGAGAAGTTACCACCACTACAATGTGTCAGAACCCATCATTGAAGGGGTTCCATGGTCAGCCGAAAATTGCCTTCTTAAATATCAGGCATGATTATAAAAATGTCCTGCAGTTCAGCTTATGACTGGTCCATCCTTGTACCCAACCACATTCCTCTTAGAACTTATGGGAGTCCCAAAACAGGACTTCAATTAAATTGAATTACAAATCTATGCAGTCAGAGAAGACCACAAAGAGTCCACATGAAATAACCCAGATAAGATTTCTTCCACAGATGGGAATGTCTTTATGAAACATGTAATCTTCAAAAATAGATATGCAGTAGTCAACCTAAATGAAACAATGAAAAGTTCATTCTCCTCCTCAGACACAGAGCTCAACCGGAAGGGCTCTGACAAGAGCATCAGAGCTAAGTAAGAAGGAAATCAGTGCTTAACCATCTCTGAGTATGCACTTTTGGTCCTCCATATTCATTTGCAAGGAGGAACTTTTCCTATAGTTAATGGGTGTCCCATAAAATATTAACAGGAGGTGACCACATTACTGACCTCCATCTTGTTTTCTGGAGAAATGACAGTGATACATTGTAATTGCCATCAAATGTGTTTAAGTGAAAAAACGGAAGGAAATCAGTAGATATCTTAGTCAAGTTAACTGCCTAAAGGTTTCCTATTACTGAAGTAAATAATGCTCCTTTAGTGTTGGAGTACTATAAGATATAAGGCCTTCACATCTCTAGAAGAAATGGATGCTTTCTTTTTCAACGTTCATCAACTTTATTATATCTCTCTTCTCTTCTACCTTGATGTCCAAAATCTTTAGATGTTCAACAGCGATTAGTTATGGAGTAGAGGGCTGATACTGGAGCAAAAGGAGATCAAAGGAGAGAGGTGGACATCTTTAAACACATCTCTACAACAAAGTTGGAAGAAAATGTGTCTTAAAGATCATCTCATATCTTTAATAAAAAGTCTTGCATTATTCAGGTGTTGTACATTCTTCTAGTTTTCTTAAATTGAAAAATATTTCCTATGGCAAATTAAATGACATGGGCATGCTAGGCTAAATAAAGCAAGTTTTGGTTTGCAAAGAATAGGGGAAATAATCATCAATTAGAAGTCAGGAGTGAGATGGATAAAAATGAATACTCATTGCCCCCATCTCCCCACCTCCTACTCACACCCTAACTAGCAAACCTGAGTCACTGGAGTTGAAAGAAGAATACATTTCCGAATATAGATCCAAGTTTAAATCACTTGGCAATGGTCCTACTGTGGCTTTTGAGAACAATACCATCTCTTAAAATAACTGTGTTTTCAGTCATGACCTTCAGTGTGTCTATGAGTTTGTGATGATGAATACTGAATGGGGAATGGCATGCCACAAAATGCAGCCCCTTAATTGCTTCAAGAGAAATCACATAGGAGCTTCAGTCCTTCTGTTTGTGCCAATGCTTGGAAAATATCACTGAGTTTGGATCTATGTAGAAATACCAGACTGAATCAGAGATGAAAACTTCCATTTCAGCCCGCTACTCAGCCTTTCATGAAACAGTTTGGTGAAGTAGACAGTAGAGAGCACAGTGCCTAACTAGAATGTGCACAGACTTTGGCATCTGATGTAAGTAGGTTTGAATTGTGAAGATATTGTTTAATAGCTATGTGGCCTGAGACAACATTGCTAAGCCTTTTGATTATAGTCTATGCAAAACAAGTATCATCATCTCTCATGAGGTAATTATAAGGCATTAACATGTTAATATATGTAAATTATTGTACACAGTAAGTACATAAGAGAGGAAGGCTGCCCTTGGATCTATTATAGTACATTGTGGAAATATATTGAATGAAATTAAAACAGAAAATTTCTTAAGAATAGAAAAAAATTGACAAACACAAAAAGGCATTTAGTTCCCTAAATAGTTGCCTAAATAGATGTTCACTAGAGAAGAACATTGCTAATATGTGGTACAGTAGAATGCAAACCACCACTGTTATGAAAAAATAAAGAAATAAATTAAGGGAATGAGTTATCAAAAGTAAACAGTAACTACAAATAAATGGGCAGTAAACTTTGGGACTCCAATTGTTCTAAACAAACCTAGAAACCTTCTAGGACATAGAAGGCCAGATATGTCCTGAAACAATAGCAGAGGGTAATTTCAGCATGCACTCATTTTTAAACTCAAAGTGAATTCCACAAGAGAAATGTTAGAATTAAATTACATGAGAAATTAATAGGCACAATGTAAGTCTGAACAATAGCCCATCTATCATATATACAAGAGTTCTAACCATTCTTCTTTGCAAACTATCAGACTTCTTTTTTATTAATTTATTTATTTATTTAAAATTTCCACTTCCTTTTAAGATATCATCTTACACCTGTCAGATTGGCTAAAATCAAAAACACCAAGGATAGCCTCTGCTGGAGAGGCTGTGGAGGAAAGGGTTCCCTCATCCATTGCTGCTGGGAATGCAAACTTGTGCAACCACTTTGGAAAGCAGTGTTT
>NW_004949098.1:14462890-14466096 GCF_000317375.1 Microtus ochrogaster
ATCACCATAGAACCTTCATCTGGCGATGGATGGAGATAGAGACAGAGACCCACACTGGAACACTGGACTGAGCTCCCAAAGTACCAATGAGGAACAGAAGGAGGGAGATGAGCAAGGAAGTCAGGACCAAGAGGGGTGCACCCACCCATGGAGACAGTGGGGCTGATCAATTGGGAGCTCACCAAGGCCAGCTGGATTGTTACTAAAAAAGCAGGGTGTTGTTCCTTTGGAAACTACAACTCCCAGACTCCTCCTGGACTACAGATACCTGTGCACACACCTGCGCACAGGTATGGGACATCCTTCCCAGACACCCTTGCGCTCTCCGTTAAAAAGGCAGGGCCACACTAGGCTCTCTCTCTCGTTCGCCTTTCCTTGTGTTTCCTGCACGCCTCCCCGCCCTTTTGTGTTCCCCTCCCCCATTAAAGTGGACTCACATGGGAGCCGCTGTGTCATGTCTGTGTTTGTTTCGCCGTGTGTGTCTGTCCTGTGCCCCGTGTTTTAAGAAGAACAACCCTGTTTTTTAAGAAGAACAACAATTGGTGCTGACTCGGGGACTTCCTGTCCCGTGCCTTCCACTTGAGGCCCGGCCTTCAGGCCTTGGCGCGCCTCCCGGAGTGCTGGACGACCTCCTTCCCAGGAACGAAGTCTACAACCGGGACCTGCCCACAGCCACCTCCATCTCCAACCGATTCGTGAGTTTACCCCTGCTGGCTCTCTTTCTGTCCCGCCTAGGGAACGCCTGGCCAGCTTTCTCTAGCGCATTCTGGGTTGAGTTGTCTACCCCCCTTTTTTCTCTACCCCCTCCCTTCCTTGGTTGACCATAGCTCTGCCTGCAAGTTGAGGACTCGGTGTCCCCCACTTCCCGCCAGGAATTTGGTGTTCCTGGCCTCTTCTGCCTTTTTTTCCTTCTTTCTACTCTTTCTTTCATGTGTGGGCTCGTCACGGGACAGGCACCCCTTCTCAGCTGAATGGTCATCCCCAAAAGGCTTAATCTTCCCCTCCTAGCCAGGATTTTCCTGTCGTTAGCTAGGCTCAGGACGATTGTTTAATCTTTTCCTCCTAGCCAGGATTTTCCTTTCTGTAGCTAGGCTCGGGTCGATTTTGCCCATAGCATGGCTTCTCGGGGCTCAGGGACGCCTGGACTCGAGCCCCCGCTCGCCTTCTGCAGGCAGATTTACTGATTAACCATGGGAACTAAAAATTCAAAGCCAATTTCTCCAAACTCCCCCCTCTGTCAACTCCTGGAATCTCTAAAGCCTCATTCTTTGATTCCCTCCATCAAATTAAAGACGCTGACGCATCTCTGCTCCAAAACCTGGCCCCAATATAAGCTAGAGGACGGTTTCCGCTGGCCCCCCCGGGGCTCATTTGATCCCGACATTTTACGGGAGCTGGCCAATTTTTGTCACCGGGCTGCTAAATGGAAGGAAATGGCTTATGTAATGGCCTTCTTTTATATGGCCCTGAAAACTGATCCGTCTACAACTTCACAATGCCCTCCTGCTCACATGTTCCTAGCAATGTCTGCCCCATAGAAACCTTCTGCTCCAGCCATGAGGATGGATCCAGCGGACGAGCCTCCGCTCTTCTGGCCTCGAGGGACCACCCCCTCCCACCTCATCCGGTCTTGCGACAACTTAATGGCTTCTCTTCCTTCAACAGGTTCCGGACACCGGAAAAGCTCATCTAAACCTTCCCCCCATGATGCCTCTAACCGTTCCACTTTCAGGTCTCTTTCCCATTCCCCGCCACATAAACATTCCTTTAGATCCAGGTCTCTTTCTCCAAAAAGTTCCCGTTCTCGCCGGAGTTCGGGATCCCCATCCAGCCTTTCTGATACACCCCCAAATTCTTCCCGTACCAGGCGGCGCAAACAATTAACAGTCTCCGTCACCGGCACCCGGAAGCATCCTTGGATTCCTCCCTGTCTTTCCCTCCCCCAACCCCGCCCCCTTGGCCCTCCAGAGCGCCTTTAAGCTCCACCCCCATCCGCCATCTTGCCCCAAAATTCACTCCGCCCCTAACGCGCTCGCGGGCCACAGCGAGTGCATCGCGGGCCACAGCGGAGACTGCTGCTAGTCAAATTAAGCCAGCCACAGTTCTGCCCTTGCGAGAAGTGGCTGCTACTGAGGGATTAATGAAAGTCCATGTACCGTTTGCCCTATCAGAACTGTCTCAAGTCTCTAAGTTGTTGGGGTCATACACGGCCAACCCCACCAATTTCACGAGAGAGTTTCAATTTTTAACCCAATCCTATGATTTGACATATCACGATGTGTACACAATATTATTTAATAACCTACTCCCCGAGGAGCGCAGACAGGTCTGGGAGCAGGGGAGACAGTACGCCGATGAGGTTCACCAAACCCAGGCCTCCCACCCCCCGGGGGCGGAGGCAGTGCCAGACCAGGAGCCCCACTGGGACTATAACTCGCCAGGGGGAATTCTGGCTAGGGACCGGTTCATAACTTGCCTCATGGTCGGACTCCGCAAAGCTGCTCTTAAACCAGTAAACTATTCTAAGCTCGCAGAACTTTACCAGGATACTAAGGAAAATCCTTCTGCTTTTCTTGACCAATTAACCAAAGCTTTATTACAGTTCACGAATATGGATCCAGAATCTACTGAGGGCAGACAATTCCTAATGTCTCATTTTATCAACCAGTCCTACCCAGACATCAGTGCAAAACTTAGGCGTATGGAGAAGGGTCCACTAACTCCACCGGCAGAGCTCTTGGAGACGGCTTTCAAGATTTACCACACAAGAAACAAAAAAGCCAAAAATCACTGCCACGTAATTACTGCACCCGCCCGACCAGCTGAGGCAATGGACTCCACAGCCTGCCCTGTCCGCCCTGCTCCCCCGCCCCCGCATGAGCCGCCCAGCCCATGTTTCAAATGCAGTAGGCCAGGTCACTGGGCAAAACGGTGCCCCAATCCTCATCGCAGCCCACAGGGCCCCTGCCCTAGATGTCAGAGGGAGGGCCATTGGGCCGTGGACTGCCCTTGTGTGCTCGACAATGCGGGGGCAACCGGCTCAGAGGTTCCCCAGGCCGACTTATTGGGTCTGGCTTTGGAAGATTGACGGTCCCCGGGCTCCATCTACCTGACTGCCACGCCCATCTGCAACCGGGAGCCACGGGTACTCCTTACCATTTCGGGTCGTCTTATTTCATTTCTCTTGGATACCGGAGCAACATATT
>NW_004949098.1:14470859-14497425 GCF_000317375.1 Microtus ochrogaster
GGGAGGAGTGGGAGGCTGGGAGGAGGCGGAAATTTTTTTCTCAATAAAAAAAAGAAATATATATACCAAAATCAAGCTTAATTTTTTTATCAGTAAACTAAGTTCCAATTCAAAAAAAAATTTCCACCTCCTTCCCTCCTCCCATTTCCATCCCACTGCCCCCACTCCCCCTCCCACTCACTCTCTAGTCCTAAAAAAAGCCAGGGTACCCTGCCCTGTGGGAAGTCCAAGGCCCTCCCCACTCCATCCAAGTCTAGGAAGGTGTGCATCCAAACAGACTAGGATCCCAAAAAGCCAGTACATGCAGGAGAATCAAAACATAGTGAAATTATCATTGGCTTCTCATTCAGCCCTCATTGTTAGCCACATTCAGAGAGTCCGGTTTGATCACATGCTCCATCAGTTCCAGTCCAGCTGGCCTTGGTGAGCTCCCATTAGATCAGTCACACAGTCTCAGTGGGTGGACACACCCCTCAGGGTCCTGACTTTCTTTCTCGTGTTCTCCCTCCTTCTGCTCTTCATCTGGACCTTGGGAGCTGAGTCCAGTGCTCCAATGTTTTTCTCTGTCCCTATCTCCATCCATTGCTGGACAAAGGTTCTATGGTGATATGCAAGATATTCATCCGTGTAGCTATGGGATAAGTCCAATTTAGGCACCCTCTTCTCTGCTGCCCAAGGACCTAGCTGGAGACATCTCCTTGGACACCTGGGAACCATTCTAGAGCCAAGTCTTTTGCCAACCCTAAAATGGCTTCCTTAATTAAGATATCTTCTTCCCTGCTCCCATATTGTGGGCCCATATTTCGATATGGCACAAAAGCCATTTCCCCGGTCCAAGCTGATCACGTAGCTCTGGAGACAAGCTGTCTGTGCCCTTAACAAATGCCAGGATGCCTGCTCCTAGCTTCTTTTGCTAAAATGTGGATTACCTGAGAAGAGATGTTTGACTGAAGCTGATGACTTAAGAGTTCAGATATTTTGTGCTTCCTTCCTTTTGTAAGTTGGAAGGTGTCTTATAGAGATGCTAATTCAGGGCCTACCTGACTTCTAGATGTGGATGTGACTTGAGCCCAGGCACCTGGTTGCCTAGGGTAATGTGTTTTCCCCCTCCCCGCTAAATTTGGTGTGGGTATAGAAAATGTTTGGACAATAAATGGGCGCACTGGCCTTTTCTATGATGACTGTGTAAGCTGTTTCGGTTCTTTTCCTCGTGACTCCATTCCAGCTAGGTTAGGGAATCAGAGAATTTATGTAGGACCCTCACGGGACATGACACCATATCCACCCTTCCTCCATCTCAACCATCCCATTCTCCCAAGCTCTCCCCAATCCTCCCCTTCTCCCTTCTCTCTCCCTGTCTCCCCTTCCCCCAACCCCACCCCACCCCCGTGTTCCCCACTTTTGTCTGGTGATCTTGTCTACTTCCACTATACATAAATTCAGCAAGAGAAAGAGAGAGGGGAGAGAGAGAAGAAAGAGAGAGAAAGAGAGAGAGAGGCCTATTTTCCTTATTTGCATAAGGAACCCCCAATTCTTGTAAATGAAATCTAAGAGTTGTTAGTTTCATGTAAATAATAATGTATGTATACACTTAATGGAACATGAAAAAAGAAGCAAAATCTTTATACACAAGCCTACACACACGTACACAAGTACAAACTAGTGTCTACCTGTTTCATTGTGTAGCATACACTAGTACAGGCTAGAGATCTTTCCTCAGCATCCAAAAGGTTTGGGTTATAGGCATTCTTAATCAAGCTGGGAAAAGGAATGATTCTTGAAATCAAAATATGTGGTAGATTAAGAATACTGATGATATTGGAGAGTATCTAACTCAGAGTGTATAGGAATACCAATCAAAATGGCACTTAACACTTAGGTCTCACTATCACCAGCCATCCTACCAATAAAACTTAGTAAATTTGAAAGTGACTGTAAGTTAAAAACCTCATCCACATACCACACATTGTGAAATTATAGAAGTAGTTTTGATTGTGTCCATAAATTAATACATGTTAACAGAGAATAGAGTAATACTATTTCTGCCTATAATGCCTAGGAAGATCTATGAACTATTGGTGTTTTCAGGAGGAGACTATAAAAGTGTAGAAAGGTGGCATAAAAAACTTGTTGAACTATGAAGACTCCCTGGCCATATCTGCAGCACAGAGAGTCACCCTCAGCTGCAAGGTCAGTGTTGCCTACACAAAACTATAATAGCAAGCTATTAAGCCCAATACCAACAAAAGAAGAGGCAGGCCTATATTCTGTTCTTCTGGGTATCTCTCAGGAAATTCTGACTGTTTCAGTGGCAGTGGGTCTAGAGTTAATTTTCACCACGATCGGCATTCATCCTGAAGATGTAACAGGATATTGCTGTGAACATGGTTGTAGTCTCCTCCTCATATCTCCTTTAGTCAGTGTCTGAAGGAGCAGCTTTTCTCTTATTACACACAGCCTGGTATTAAAACACCATCCTCTCTGCCCAAGAATCTGTGTGCCCTGACTTTTTCACGAATAGATCGGAAATTCCAGGAGAGTATCCAGGGTCTAAGGTGTCCTTTTATTTAATGGGAGTGACTATGTTGTACAAGGTGTAATGGTTTGTTTCCACTAGTTTTTCTTAGTTTGACAGCATGACTTTAATGCTGATTTAATATAATGGATCTCTTTTTTAAGGCTGTGTCCATTAATAGAACAAGTAGTTTGGAAACAATTCAAGAATATTCATTTCAGCCGGGCAGTGGTGGCGCAAGCCTTTAATCCCAGCACTCAGGAGGCAGAGGCAGGCAGATCTCTGTGAGTTCGAGGCCAGCCTGGTCTACAAGAACTAGTTCCAGGACAGGAACCAAAAGCTACAGAGAAACCCTGTCTCGAAAAAATAAAAAAAAAATAAAAATAAATATTCATTTCATATTAACTAGTCATATTTTTCAAATAGACAATCTTTAAATTACAGTATTAAACAAATTTTTCTGTATTGAATTTCTGACCTCCCTTATTTATACATTCATTTGTTTCTGAATTATTTTGTAAAAGAAATACTTACACTAATTATCAGGAGTCATGGCAATATAAAATTCACTTGAATTAGGCAGGAATGTATATTTCAAATTCTTTAGCAAACACTGAACATGTAAATAATTAAACTGACACACATTTGACTGTCTGAGTGCAAAAGACTCTGTGTATTCATCATATGGATAAAACATAGATGGGAAGCAACAGAACTTCAGATATTTCCCACCAACAGATTCTGATCCTTATTTATTCTGTCGTGGCTAAAAATTAAACTTTGTTTGTATATATTCATTATACATAGTGTTAAGATTCATAAAAGCAAATTCTTTCAATATTATGATCTATAAACTATATTTATGCTCTATCCTGATGAGTTTTTAGTGTGAAATTGACACAAGCTAGAGTTGTCTGAGAGGGGGAAACCTTACCTGAGAAAATGCCTCCACGAGACTGAGCTGTGTTCAAGACTATAGGACAATTTTTTTAACTCGTGAATGATGAGATCCATCAGTTCACTGTGGGTGAAGATTGGTCTTGATTTGTGTTCATGAGTTCTGCAATAATGCAGACTGAACAAGCCATGAGAAAGGAGCCAGTAAGCAATACTCTACCAAAGTCTCTGGTCAGTTACTCCATCTGGGTTCTTTTCCTGTTTGAGTGTCTGCCCTAAATTCCCTCACTGATGGACTGTTACCTATAAGTGTAAGAAAAAGAAATTCCCCTTCTTTAAGGTGCTTTGGGTCATAATTTTTCATCACAGCAGTAATAAATCTAAGATACTCCCCTTAGCCACTATTTATATCCTATGTTCCCTTTCCTACAAGTTTCTTTCCCTCTCCTAGTTTCCCTTGTACACACCCCACACAATTGTAATTATGTTTAAATATCTAAGATTTATAAATTAAAGAGTACATATAATAGCTTTGTTTCTAAACCATATATCTACTCCCTGCCTCTTCTTCATAGGTCATGTATCACTGTGAATACTTTATATCTGCTTTCAAGTGTACAGACCCAGATATTTGACTGTATACTAAGGAATTATGATTTTTCAGTGATAGACCCTGACTTCTAGATTTATAGCTCATATTTATGAGTAAATTTAATGTTATGAAAGGCAAATCTAAGGCCTCATATAAACAATAGGTTAACTAATACTATTTATACATTCCTTAAAAACAAATTGATCTGCTGGATTTTTGAAGCCCAAAGATACAGTTGAGAATGATAGCCTTATAGACCATATAAAATTGTTCAGGTTAGGTGTGTATCTTCTTACAATTACAAATCCTTTTGATGGGTTCTCCTTTTTTATTAGTTGTTTCTATTGTTGTGATGGAACACCATGATTAAGACAATTTGTAAAGAAAGAATTCATTTGGACATTCAGAGTATTATAGTTCATGATGATTAAAAAAAGAGGCAACAGAAAACAGACATGGTAGTTTGAACAGAAACTGAGAATTCACATCTCAAACTGTATATGTGTATGTATGTGTACCATGTGAGTGCCATGAATGGAATTATGGATGGCTGAGAACTATCATGTGAGTTCATGGAAGCAAATCTGGATTCTCTAAAATATCAATAAAGGCGTTAAACACTAAGCTGAGTGTCAAGGCAAAGCAAATTTCTTTTAAAATATTTATCCTTTATCCTCTTTGCTATTCTGTCTCTCCTTCCCGCATACTCCTCTCCAACCACAGTCTAAACTTACATATCCTCTTCTCAATTCCCTTATTTCTTTCCTTCCTCTTCACTCCTTTCCCCTCTCTTTCCTCTTCTTTTCTTCCTTTCTTCCTTTCCACTTGCCCTGCGTCCTTTTCTTTTTTTGTTATTATTTTACTGGATATTTAATCAAATGTATTTCTACTATGATTTCTGTAAAACTTATCTGCTACAAATATCTTTGATTGTGATTAGAAGCCTGACATGAGAACATCTAGTCATTTGTGGTCTGAGAGTTCTCTTTTGGTCCTTGAACTTCTGTGTTGACTTCAGTCTGAGTGATATTTTTACTCTAAATTGATGGTATTTTTGACTGTTGATAAGAGCTGAATAATCTCACACCCCACTGCTGAGGCAATTTACTTCCTAATTTGATGACTGCTTTGCATAGTTACTTATAGGCCATCCTAGAACCTGATATATTTACCAACCATGATATACTTAGAGAACTGAAGTTGTGCCAGAAAGGCAGAGGCATTAAGATGGAGTCACAGAACCAGATCTTCATATTTCTGCTGTTCTGTGTATCTGGTGAGACATTTAAAAGTATTATAATATCTTAAAATAGTTCATTTGTACAGAAATAGCTATTTCCTATAGGAAGTTGATAGTATACAGGCATAATGCCATTAGAAAATTTTTAAATTTCAACATCTGTGTCATGAAGTCTTTATGTCTATATGTATATAATCTTTGATTATCTCTGATTGCAGGTACTTATGGGAATATTGTGATGACCCAGTCTCCCAAATCTCTACCTGTATCAGTAGAAGACAAAGCCATCATGAGTTGTAAGTCCAGTCAGAATGTGGGTACAGCTATAGCATGGTATCAACAGAAACCAGGGCAGGCTCCTAAACTCCTGATCTACTCAGCATCCACTCGGTACACTGGGGTACCTGATCGCTTCTCAGGCAGTGGATCTGGAACAGATTTCACTCTTACCATTAGTAATGTCCAGGATGAAGACCTTGCAGATTATTACTGTCAGCAGTGGTATAGCACTCCTCCCACAGTGCTTCAGCCTCCAACAAAAACCTCATCTGATAGTCTCACCAGCTGCCTGCACCCCACACAGTCCTGGGTCTGCACACATCCCCCTCTGCATGAGAGGTGGTGTGCCTGACTCACTGATGCAAAACTCAGTAGAAAATGAATGAACAGATGGCTTTCGAGAGCCGTTGTAATGAAGGTCCTAGTGGAAAAAGGAAGTAAAAACATTTGTGTCTGTTTTTACATTAATATTTCATTTCTCTGTGCAAAATATGTGGGTTGACCATGATAATTCACTATTGTATAATTCTGAAATAAAAAAGTTCAACTTGTTTCTTCATAGGCTGAAATTAAGAGACTTCAAGGCTATACTCCCTCTTATTGTGTGGAAGATAACTGGACTTTTGCTATTCCCATACCCTGGAAGTCTTCATAACTTTTTGACTCCTGAGAATTTCTCTCAAGTTCTCCTCCTTGGTTAACTTGGTTTTTGTCATATATAATGTTGAGGTTCAAAAACAATGCCATAAATTTCGACAATATTCATGCCCCTTGATTTCTCCCTTCTGACTCCTGCCTTATCTGCAACTAACCTCCTACATTCCATAGTCAATCTTACATTTTTATGTGACATACACATGTGCCAAACACATTCAAATATAAACAGATGCACACACAATTACACAGTCACTCTCTTTTAGAATAATATGACTGCTATCAATTTTCAATTTCCTTCATGAAAATAAACATCTGTATTGAGTTCTTGGAATATCTGGCACCTTCATCTAGTGTACAGACAGTAGTGAACTTCATGCCTGCCTGAGTTGTCCTCAGTTCTCACCTGTCTCTTATTGAATGCCATCAGTTATCCTTGATCATGACTGTGGGCACAATTAAAAGAGAGTGTAACCTTCCTCAAAGTTAATCAGTTTATATTTTTGTTTTGTGGAACAAGATTCAACCTTGATTGTGTAGTTTTCCATACATTTTGGCAGCTGATGGTAGTAAAAAAAAAAGCTACAAAATCTTATATCACACACCAATAATGTCAGTAACCCATCATACTGGTTATTTGGTAGAAAGACAAGAAATTCAATAAGACAAACACACACACATACACACACTACTCATTGGTAAAAAACAATGTCATCTTGAGTTTTGCATGCAAATGGATGAAGTAAGAAAACACCATCCTGAGTGAGGTAACCCAGATCCAAGAAGATGAATATGGTATGTACTCCTTTTATTAATTCTTGTCTCATAAAATACATCCTCACCTCAGCTTCCCTAGCCTCCAATCCTGTCAGATACTCCAGCTCTCCTCTTCCCCACTTCATTGCTCCTCCATTACCTTTCAGAAAAGAGCGGGTTTCACATGGATAACAACCAAACACAGCATAACAAGATGCAATAAGACTAGGCAAAATGTTCATATTCAAGGTTGGATGAGGTAACCTGGTAGTAGGAGAATGGTATCAAAAAAGAGTCAGAACCCCCTTCACTCCCACTGTTGGGAGTTTCTCAAAAACCCTATGTCAAACAACCACAACATATCTGTAAAGGACCTAGTGTAGACCCACACAAGCTCCATTATTGTGCTTCAGTTTATGTCAGATGATTCTGTGGGATGTGTTCCACTGTTATTCTCAACTCCTCTGGCTCCTACAATGACCCCTCCCTTTCTTCAGTGTTCCCTGAGTGACACCCAGTGTTTGGCTGTAGGTCTTTGCATCTACTTCTTTCAGCTGTTGGATATATCCTGTCAGATGTCCATTGGGGAAGGCACCAATCTGTGAGTATAGCAGAATATCATTAGGAATCATTTAATAGACCCTTTAATTTTTGGTTATTTCTGTTTGGTTCTACCCTAAGTGTCTGGATAATTGAACTTCTTGGTCATCCAGGCAGTGTTGGGCATGGACTCCATTTCCTGATAGTGGCCAAGAGAGCTAGAACAGGTATTGATTGGCCACTTCCATAAGATCTGAGCCACCAGGGCTTCAGCATATCTTGGAGGCTAGATAGGTGGTAGGAAATGTTGTGTTATGAGCGGCTGGGCTGCGTTGCCAGCACCCAGCCGCCCACATGGCTAGCTTATGCCCCGAAATAATTACACGGACACTGTATTCTTTTAAACACTGCCTGGCCCATTAGTTCCAGTTTCCTATTGGCTAACTCTTACATATCCATCTAACCCATTTCTAATAATCCTTGTAGCTCCATGAGCTGGCTTACCAGAAAAGATCTTAACCTGCGTCTGTCTGGAGTGGGAGAATCATGGCGAATCCTTGACTCAGCTTCTTTCTCCCAGCATTCTGTTTTGTTTTCTCCGCCTACCTAATTTTATGTCCTATAAAAGGGCCAAGGCAGTGTCTTTATTTAACCAATGAAATTAACACAAGCCAGAAGACTCTCCCCCATCAAGGAAAGGTTTTGTGGCTGGGTTAGTGCCATGCTTACACCACTGGAGTCTTGCTTTGTTATAGAAGATAGCCTGTTCAGGTTCCATATCCTTCCTTAATAGGATTGCTTGCTTGGTTCACCCTCCTAGTTTCAAGGAAGTTTCTACTGCACTAGGTTTCCATATCACCACAAAAGTCACCAAATTCCAGTCATAAATCCCCATAATATATCCCTCGATAACTCCTTTGCCCAGATGACCCCTCATGTTCTAACCCCACATGCCTACAGTCACCTGTAAAACCTCTTCTATTTTCCTTCCACAGGAAGATCCATGTATTTACCTAGAGATTTCCTTGTTACTTTGCCTTTCTGGATTTATGTGACTATCCTTCACTTAAAAGTTAATATTTTCTATTAACTTATATGTGATGCATATCATGTTTGACTTTCTATGTCTGTGACTCCTCATTCAGGATGATTTTTTCTAAGTCCATCCATTCACCTTAAAGTTTCATAATGTCATTTTATTGTTGTTTTTTGGGGTTTTTTTGTTTTGTTTTGTTCTTACAGCTGAGTAATACTCCATTATGTAAATTTACCACATTTTCTTTATTCATTCCCCATTTGAGGACATTTAGGTTGTTTCGAGCTGCTAAAAATGTCGTTGAACAAGTGTCATTGTTGTAGTTTGGAATGTCCTTCAGTTTGTGCCCAAAAATGGTATGGTCTTAAGGAATATCAATTCCCAATTTTCTGGAGAACTGCCATATTTATTTGCATATTAACTGTACGAGTTTGTGCTCCCATCAGCAAAAGAAGAATGTGCCCCCTCCTCCATATCCTTTCTAACATGGGCTATCCCTTGTGTTATTGATCCTAGTCAATCTGACAGGTGTAGGATTGAATCCCAAATTGTTTTGATTTTCATTTACCTGTTGGTTAAGGATTTTGAATATTTCTTTTAAGTGTTTCTTAGCCATTTGAAAATCCTCTATTGAGAATTCTCTATTTAGACCTGTATCCCATTTTTAAATTGGATTGTGTGGTTTGTGATGTCTAGTTTCTTGAGTTCTTTATATAGCTTGGATATTACTCCTCTTTTGAATGTGGGTCTGCTAAAAATCTTTTTCCATTCTATAGGATCCCATTCTACCCTATTGACAGTGCCCTTTGCTTTACAGAAGCTTCTTGGTGTAAATGGAGACAGCACATTCCTTTCCCAGACACTAAGTCTGGGAATAAGACCCTAATTTCACTAAGACACAAATAATCACACAGAAGCGATATTAATTGCAATACGGTTTGCCCAGTGGCTCAGATGTACTCTTAGCTAGGTCTTATATCTTAAATTAATCCAAATGTATTGAATGCGGTTTGTGGGCAGCATGATGCAAGTTTTTGGTTTCATGATGTCTCATTTATTAATTATTAATTTTATTGCCTGCCCTACTGGTGTTCTGTTTAATAATCTGTCTCCTGTGTCAAAGCATTCAAGGCTATTTCTGACTTTCTCTTCTATCATGTTCAGTGTGTTTGGTTTTATGTTGAGGTCTATAATCAACTTTTACTTGATTTTTGTGTAGAGGGATAACTATGGATCTCTTTGAATTCTTCTATATGCAGACATTCAGTTCAACAAGTATCATTTGTTAAACAGGCTTTTTTATGTGTATTTCTGTCTTCCTTTAAAAATATCAGGTGTCTGTAGGTGTGTGGATTTCTGTCTGGGCCTTTGATCCTCTTCCATTGACCAATATATCTGTTTTATGCCAATAGCATCTATTTTTATTACTATAACTCCATAGTCCAGCTTGAAATGAGGAAAAGTGATATCTCTGGAAATTCCTTCACTGGTCAGGATTATTTTAACTATTCTGGGCTTTTTGCTTCTCCATATGAAATTGAGTATTGTCCTTCCAAGTTCTGTAAAGAGTTCTGCTGAAATTTTGATGAGGATTGTGTTGGATGTGTTTGCTGGGGATTGGTTTTGGTAGCATGGGTATTTTTACTATTATTACTAATTCTACTGGTCATGAGGATAGAATATCTTTCATCTTCTGGAATCCTCTTTAATTTTTTTCTTCAATGTCTTAAATTTTATTTCAAGAACTCTTTCACTTGATTTGTTAGAATTATAACTAGTTTTTTGAGATTATTGTAAAAGGTGTTATTTGCCAGAATTTTTTTATAAACTGTACATATTTCCTGGTGGAAGTTTTAGGGTCACAAATGTATATAGTCATATCTGAAAATGAAGATACTTTAGCTTATTTCCTTCCTAATTTTTCTACTTACTCTTCACCATTTATATTACTTCTCTATTTAAGACTTCTTGTAGTTTATTGAATAAGTATGGAAAGAGTGGGAAAGCTTTACTTGTTCCAGATTTTAATAAAAGTGCTTTGAGTTTATCATCATTTAGTTTGATGTTGGTTGTGTGCTTACTGTAAACTTCCTCCATTATTCTGAGGTATATTCCTTGTATCCCTAGTCTTTCCAAGACTTTTATCATGAAGGGGTGTTTGATTTTTTTCAAAGATCTTTCCTACATTTATTGGAATGGTGATTTTTTTTTTCCTTTCAGTCTGTCTATGTGGTACATTTCATTTATCATTTTATGTTTGTTGATCAATTCCTGCATCTCTGGGAAGAAGGCTACTCTATTATAGCTATTATAGTTGATACTGTTTTGGATGTGTTCTCATATTCAGTTTCCATGTATTTTAGTGAGAAATTTTGCACCCATGTTCTTATGAAAAAGAAATCTCTAAGATTAGTATGGCCATGTCGGACAGGGCACCAGGAGCTCATGTCTTAATTTTTCTGCTCACTAAGGCAAGAAAAACTAGAAGAAATTGAAGTTCATATTTCCCTCTTAGACTTGCTCATGCCTAACCTTATAATTATGGGTTTACTGTTCCTGCACTGGTTTTTAATGAGCATTCTCTTTTGGCATCTTATAATTCTCTGTATTAGCCTGTCGCCATTAGGCTCTGCTCTGAAACTTCATTTCTCCTGAGATCCAAGTGGAATTGACAATTTTTCAATCTTTTATTTAGACTGAATGGCCCCTGACAGACATGCAGAACTGGAAGCTGAAAGTCTGCTTTATTAACCTTCACCTCATTTTTAAAAAATAACTTTTGTTATTGTAAATATTGTAAATATTCTTTTTTTTCCTCAGAATCAGGAGAGAAGTACATCTATGTGTGAGTGTGTTTTTTATATATTTCTGTGTATACAAGTCTTTCCTTGGCTGCTGATCAGAGTGAATGAGGATGAGCCATGGTGTCTGTTGTAAGACTTTTAGCTTGATTAATTTGCAGTTGTTACCTAAAGTTTCAAGCTGATTCTACCTTTATTTTACTGTCTCCAGGAAGAGGAGCCACAAATAAAAAAGTCACAAATCTCTACCCATTAGGTATAGGTTTGAATGCTTACTGTGTACTTACACCCTCTTCTTTATTTTAAATGTCTCATTATTTCAGATATCAAATTTCACTTTTATTTTTGCATTAAGGGAAGAATGGAAAAAAATCTTCAATGTATTTATTTATTTATTTACAGATCTTTACCATTGATTAGTGTTTTCCTTGCTGTGACCAAAGCTATATTAATTTGGGTCATACACTGTAACACCTGATTCTGTGTTACCCTCTTGGTACATTCGCATGCCACTGTACTGTACGCCAGCTGGGCAAGGGCCTGGAGATTGCAGGAACACATAAGAGACATAGGTCATCTGAAAGGAGATCAGGCAAATGCCATTTATTCAACCTTGGGGAAATCCTTATATACCTAGCTTCTGCACAAGGAATTCCCCCAAGGCAGGTGGAAAATTGCTACACCCAAGAGGGAGTAAGCAATGCCCTACAGCTAATCACTAGGCAGGGCAGAGGGAGCACAGAAACAAACAGAATGTTTTAGCTGGCTGACCAGAAAATGCCCTCAAGATGAACCCAAGGATCAGGGGTAGACCCATGGGCCCTACAGGTCCCCCTTTTATATAAATTATATTACTAGGCCTGTCTTAGGTGGCATTGGACATCAGGCAATACCCCTTACCCACCATGGGAAGGCATCCAGGTCAAAACACATTTCCTGTCTTAGGTTGGGGCAGCCCCCAAAAAACCTTTCCCATCATTGGCTCACCATGTTCAGCCATATTTGTGCTGAATGATTCTCCAGGGCAATAGCTAAGAGTACTCACTAAGTGGCAATATTGACCTGAGCTTGCCTTTGGCTCTGGCACCATGAAACCATGAAGATGATGCTCCAGCACATATAAGCACTCCTTAAGGAGGCTGTGCCTGCTCAGTCCTTAATAAGTCTGCCCAAATTGAAGCCCTTTAAATAAGGTCTCAGAGCTAGTGGGAGGAACCCTGGTATTGTTAACTAAAATAATCTCAAGAGCTAATTTGTAAATTTTGCACTCCAGGGTCTGTGAGTAACAGCAGATAAGCTTTTTACTTTATAACCTAGCAGTGGTCTTTAACCAAAACCAATTGCAAAATTAACTGCAATATTTATTTGTAAATTTAGCTCAAATTTGTAAATTTGAGTGGCCAAGGCATTTGCAACCTGCCCTGATAAGGTATCCATTGTGCTAGCAGAAGCAACTGACTGACTAAAGATAGTCCAGCAGCTGTAACCACTCTGGAAGTCACAGCAATGGCTGCCAATATCATGGGATGGGTTGATAGGTAGAGGAACACAGCCAGCTCCTCAGGATCCCAGCAGGTTTTCAGTTGACAAGCCAGTGTCTATTTGATCTCTTGGCTCTGTACTGTCTTCAGGCTTCTGGACAGGAAAATCCACAGCATGCACCAGATGCTCAGATACCCATATTGGACTGTCAGCATCCTGTGGGAAAACACAAACAGCCCCCTTTCCCCACACCAGTACAGGATATGGACCATACCAAGTGCCATCTGCTAGATTCTTCCATTTCACATGAGGCATCCCAGAAGAAACTGGCTGCCAATGCCAGTCAGCAGTGGTACAAAATTGAGCATCAACAGTCAAAACATTTTAAATGTATAAAATAAAAGACAAATGGTCTTTGGGGATGGAATCATATTCCCCCCTTTTTTCCCTTTTTTGTTTTGAGTATATGATGCACTCACTCCACTATAGCTTGTCCTAGGGGATTATAAGGTATTCCTGTTTTATGAGAAATGGAGAACTCAGAGCAAAAATTAGCAAAGCCAGTGCTGGTGTAGGCTGACCCATTGTCAGTTTTTACAGTTTTTGGAACTCCCATGTAGGCAAAAGCCTTGAGACTATGACTTCTAACATCCTGTAATTTTTCTCCTGTATGGGCTGAGGCAAAAATAAGATGAGAATATGTATCCATGGTTACATGAACATATTGCATATGCCCAAAAGAAGAAACATGGGTAACATCCATTTGCCATGTGATTGGGGCAAGCCCATGAGGATTAACTCCCAAATGGGTAAACAACTAAAAGTTCTGTACATAGAGATCATTTTTTAACAATCAGTGGCTTGCTCTCAAGATATCTTAAAATGAAACCTTAAAGACCCAGCATTGAGATAAAAATGATTATGAGCTTTTTCCTACAGCTTCATAAGGTTCTTGACTAACTGAACAAATTTGGTGAGTAAGCTGATCAGCCAATGCATTCTCCTCGCTCAAGGGACCAGGAAGGTCAGTATGAGCCTGCAAATGCTCTAGATAAATGGTAACCGATCTGGCCCAAAGCAATGTTTGAATAGCCAATAACGGCATCTGGACTCAAAATACAGAGGCAATATAAGCTGCAGTTTCCAAAGATAAAAGAATTTTGCTTATATATTGACTGTCAGTAAAAAGGTTAAATGGAATATCAGCCTATTTCTCTAAGGTCATTTGTACAGAGACCAATTCAGCCACCTGATCAGATTAGCATTAACAGACTGAATATCAAAGTTAGGAAGGGAGGCCACACAGCTCTCCCAGTGGAAGACCTATCAGTAAACACATTCTGTGCCCCTGCCAAAGGCTGCAAAGAAATAACTTTAGGGAGGCATACTGAATGATTTTTGAAAAAGGTAACCAACTTTTCAGAAGGATAATGATTATCAAACCTGTAGGGATTAGTGTGTAAAAGTAAGGTCCAATCTTCAGCAAAATTTTGCAGCCAAGTTATTTCTGCCTGGGTATATGGTGTAATAACCTTATCTGTTAGGAGCCAATTTCCTCCTAAAATCATTGCAGGAACCATCACCCTGGGGAGTCTGCAGAGAACCCCACACCCATAATTGTGTTAGGAATTGTTCTATTGACAGAGCCTACCCCACACCCAAATTGGCTTTTAATGGAGAGCTATCTGTTAGCGGAACCCACCCCACATTCCAAACTATCTAGGGAACTAGGTGTGTCAACTTGTGACTTCTTGGCCCAAACTATCTAGGGAACTAGGTGTGGCAACTCGTGACTTCTTGGCCTACAGTGACCTGACCGAAGATAACCTCCTGCCTACGTGACCAACACGGACCACGTGACCAACGTGAACCACGCAGCAAGAGCCCAGGCCCCTGTGCCCATTTCCCAACTCCTTACCCTATATAAGCTGCACCCCATCTCTAATAAACGGAGGCTTTGACAAGAACCCCCTCACTTAGCCTCCTTCCTCTTTCCTAGCCCATTTATCTTCCAGATAGTTCCTCTCCATGACCCTGGAATAACTGAACTGCCAGGCAGGTTACTAACCCTAGACTGAGTAACCTGCCAAGACAATCAACACTTATCAGGTAACATTCCAAAGGTTTGCAAACTAAATTTATATCCTTTCTGAATAACACGTAGCACAGCTGATGGATAAGAGATAACAATTTTTACAGGTGACACATGTTCATGTACTTGTAACATGGGTGCTTGCTGCCAAAAAACTCCAGTAGGACTATGTTGAGAGAGAAAAATTATCAACAGCAGCATCTGACTATAGTCAAAATAATGAATATGAGCAGAGGCAAGCTTTTCTTCAATTAAAGTACTACATTGCCTTGCCTGAGGTGTCAATTTATGGAATGAGGTTAATTCTGGATTTCCCTGCAGAATGTCCATACAATAATTTACTGCTCTAAGATCTTACAGCAACCTCCATTTATGAGACTTTTTCTTACTAATAAAGATAGGAGTATTTCAGAGAGAAGCGGATGGCACTATGCATCCTGACTCCAGTAATTCCTGAAACTTACTCTGTAGACCAGGCTGGCATTGAATTCTTAGAGATTCACCACTTTCTGCCACCCCCAAGTGCTGGGATTAAAGGTATGCACCACCACACCTGGATTTTTTCCCTGGGCCGATTAACTGTCCCTTTACCCGCAGGCCACTTACTTTTGATGTGTCCAGACCTCTTACACTGAAAACAATTATTTGATCTAGCTCCAACTTGACTCTCCCTAAGGGCAGAAATAATTATGGGACCCATCACCTGAGTGCCATCAATGTCCCTGCATAGCCAGATAAAGTTATTTAAACTTTTATTTCTAGGGGCTATAGCCTCTAGGCAGTATTTGTTAGCATTTTCATAGGCCAATTGCTTTATGGCCAGCATAGCTGAGTCCACATTGCCAAAAAATGCAACTTCCCAGCTGTAACAGGTGGTCAACAAACTCAGAATAAGGCTCTGTAGGTCTTTGAAGGACCTTAGATAGTTGTTCCCCTGCTCCCTTATTAAGTGAAACTTTCCATGCAGGATCATAGTAATCTGTGCTGCTAAGTCCAGGCACTTTCCTGCACCAGCCAACATGCCAAGATCACACTGAGGTGAAACCCTGCCGTTGCATCAGCACAATCCTCCTGCATTTCACCTCTCCACAACAATCTCCTCCCAAAGATAGGCTCTGCAAAGCTGCCTTCCTTCTTTTTCTAACTTCTTTTTATCAGTGCAATCTTCTTCTCTAAAATTTCTTTTTTTCTCTTTTATATCCCTTCTATGACTCTTAACTCCCTGCTCCTCAAAACTCTCAATAGAATTCACAGATTCTACATCCTGAATCTCCTCAAAGGTTTTGTGCAAATTCTCTACTTGTTCTTTTACTTTTACTTTTACTTGCTCCCAATCAGAAATATTAAAGCCCCCCTGCTTGTAGAAATCAGGGACTAAACTTTCTCAAAATATTAGCCAATAAACTACCTTACACAAAAGAAAACTGTCTTAAAGGACTCTTGTGCTGTCTAGTTTTAATACTGGTACCTTCCTTGCCTTGCTTCTTTAAAAGAACTAACAATTGGCCCATTAATCAGTTGTCAATACTGGAACATAATTACTTGCACCCATTATCAATTCAACCTCACCACTCAATTTCTTACCTGCTGGCCAGCCTTCTGAGGGCGATCTCTCAGGGGTCCCCTACTACCCAATCTCACCTCCAACTGTAGTTCCTGATATCCCAGCAGTGCTTCCAATTGTAACTCCTGATTCTGTGTTACCCTCTTGGTATGCCAGCCGGGCAAGGGCCTGGAGATTGCAGGAACACATAAGAGACCTGGGTCATTCAAAAGGAGATCAGCCAAATGCCATTTATTCAACCTTGGGAAAATCCTTATAAACCTAGCTGCTGCACTAGGAATTCCTTCCAGGTAGGTGAGAAATTGCCACACACAAATGGAATAAACAATGCCCTACAGCTAATAACCAGGTGGAGAAGAGGGAGCACAGGAACAAACAGAATGTTTTAGCTGGCTGACCAGAAACTGTCCTCAAGATGAACCCCAAGAGCAGGGATAGACCCATGGGCCCTACAATACACAGTTGCTGTAGGAAGTCTTAAAGCCAGTTGCTTCCCACCCACTGGGGCCTAGCCTCTTATACTATATATACTAATATAGAGCTTGTGTCTAGCCTCTTTTCCAGCCTCTCTGTTCTGGTTAGAGATTTTGGTTTCTGATCTCTGTTCCAGCAGAGGATTCCAATTTATCAGTATACCCCTAAATAAATAATCATCTGTTTCTCAATTCTGAGCTAGTGTGGCATTCCTTTTAAGCATCCTTTCTTCATTTGGTGCCCACATGGATTTGGACTCCATACCTACTTGGTGGATAACCTAACAGCCTGGCCAGTCTACAGCCCAGACAGTCTCCCAACCCTGCCTGCTTGACTTGCTTTTACCTAAGCAGTATTTTATAGAATCTCCACCAGAGCAGAGTTTACTGCATGTGGTAATTTGGAAATTTCCCAATCACACTCATGACTGCTGCATCCCCTGGGGCAGTTCCTTGCCACTTGGTGACTTGTGCAGCTTCCAGTTTCTGTCCCTGCCTGTGAACATTGGGTTTCTTCCTCCATGTATGGAATTGATTTAATTGCTTTTAATTTGTCAAGCAAAGCATACTTCTCGGTATTTAACCAGTACCAAGGCAGAAAACTAAAGCGGTTGGGAAACTGAAATGGCCCAGGACCATTCCAGTCACCACCAGTTGCATTGCTTCTAGTCTCAACTATGCTACCACAACATCTGCTGGAAATAAAGATTGCAGTTTACCAGATCACATAACAGGTAATTAATAAATCAATATGACAGACTTCATTAATATTGCAACTTTAAGTAACGTTTTTGCTAATGCTATGGATTGTATGATGTGAGGCTTATATGGTTATCATGATCCTTCAATTTATTGGATATTGGGATTAAGCTTCCTTCTCCATATTCTATCATTAAGAAAGAATATGGCACTTTTTAAAATGATACAGTCTTTACAGCCTAATAATGAACAACTAGTTGACAGGATTAATACCATCGAAAATCAAAAGTTGCCTGAAAAAATTAATACTATTAAAAAGGATAGCATTAATTTGATAGAGAAAACTGAATCCATATCTAATGGTACTAAGAAGTTATCTTAAAGATTCATAATATTAAATTTGACAATCAAAATTTGTTAAAAATTATGATAAGTTAGCAGAAAGACTGTCTCTCCAGGATGGCAATATGCATGCTACTCAAGTAATATCCAAAGATGAGGTGTTATCTTTAAAGGAGAAACTTCAGACTTTGGAATCATATGTGCAGAATGAGGACCAGAGGCTAGGTGCCTCAATGAAATCACTAGAAATATATACAGCCCAGGAGACTCAGGCTTTACAAAAGACAATAATAAAAAGATTTAAAATAGTTGAGGAAATTATTGGAGTTGGTGAACAAGGACAGAAGGCACAAAGACAGGATTCAACATCACTAGTAGCTGTCAGAGATGGCGTACCCAACGTTTTAGCTTCCTATCCTGTAATCTACTCTGACAAAACATCAAGTTCTAAAACCCCAAAAAGATCCAAAGAAGGTAGATGGATACCTATAGGAATGAATGATCTAAAAGAAATTAAGCAAGGTATTGTAACTTATGGGTTGCATTCCACATTTGTTAAGGAGATGATAAAGTCATGGTCTCCTAGCATTAAAGGAACACCTCATGATTTCTTTCAGTTAATTTCTTCAGTTCTGGAGGATGGCCTCAATTAATGTTTAAAATTTATTTCAGAGGGCCGGGCGGTGGTGGCACATGCCTTTAATCCCAGCACTCAGGAGGCAGAGGCAGGTGGATCTCTGTGAGTTCGAGACCAGCCTGGTCTACAAGAGCTAGTTCCAGGACAGGCTCCAAAACCACAGAGAAACCCGGTCTCGAAAACCCAAAAAAAAAATTTATTTCAGAAAAGAAGCAAAAATTTTAGAACAACAGGGAAAAGCAAAAGGCCTAGAGACTTACCAAGAGCAAATTCTTGGTGAATGCCCTTATGCTGACCCACAGGTTCAAGCTCTTTATTGTTGAAGAAATCTTGTGCCTATGCCACAAAACAGCCTTAAATGCTTGGGACAAGATTCAAGAACTAAGAAAAATAATTGAATCATATACCAGGGTTAAACAGAGCCAGAGGGAACCCTTTACTGACTTTTTACAAAGATTAACTAAGGGTGTACAAATAGGAGTAACAGACCCAGATGCTAGATGAGTACTTATTGAATCTCTGGCTTGTGAAAACACCAACTTAGAATTCAGAAATATACTTGGGCCTTTAAAGGTTAGATTAGCACCGAGGGATGAATGGATCCTACATAGAATGAACATTAGGATATTTGACTGTAATACTGAATTTGTGTAGGAAAAACAATTTCCAAAGGAATGAGGAGACATCAAAATGCCAAATGTTTTAATTGTGGTAGAATAGGACATCTGAGAAGGGATTGTAGATAAGGAATCCCTAGGAATAATATCTCCCCTGGGAATGGAAAGAATAGGAGGACTCAGCCTTCAGGTATATGTAGAAGGCGTGGCAAAGGCTGACATTGGACCAATGAATGCAAATCAACAAAAGACAGACAAGGCAACCAGATACCATTGGGAAACTCCTCAAGGGGCCTCTCACAAGCCCCAAGCCAAAAGTGGCCCCATCATTCCCAGTAACTGTAGAAGACATGCCTCACCAGGAAAATTAAAAAATCCAGAGCCTTCTGTAAAAGACCATACTGTTCCAGATGATGGCAAAAATATGGAGGATAAGTCAAAAATACCAATAGAAAATAAGAAACCTATATTCTGGCAGATTTCTATAAATAATCAAAGACCAAAGCTAATCGTGTGTATTAATGGCATTATAATTGTTGGTTTGATAGACACAGGTGCGGATGTGAGTATCATTACTTCAGAATCTTGGCATCCAAATTGGCCTCTTCAAGAAGCCGATGTTCATTTACTAGGAATTGGAACCATATCTCAAGTTAAACAAAGCACAGGATGGGTTGACTGTATTGGGCCCAAAGGTCAAAGAGGGAAGCTGAGGATAGTATCGTAGTAAATTTATAGGGTCATGACCTGATGCAGAAAGGGAATACCCAGATTGACATTCCTACCATCCCATAAACTCATAATTCTGGGAAAAATATTATAAGATACTATACACAAAGGTCACCAGCCATTCAGGCTGTACAAGAACATAAAGTAACTAGCAAACCTTTAGAGGTACTAATAGCTCTACCTTTAAAATGATTAATTGAAAAGCCTATATAGGTTAAGCAATGGCCTCTAGCTGAAGATAAGTTGCAGGCTTTAGAAAAGCTGGTACAAGAGCAACTAAATGCTTAACATATTGAAGAATCAACCAGCTCTTGGAATTCTCCTGTATTTGCTTTAAAAAAGAAATCTGGTAAATGGAAAATGGTGACAGATCTAAGAGCTGTCAATAAGATTATTCAGCCTATGGGACCTCTACAATCTGGAATCTTTCTGCCTTCTCTATTACTAAAATTATGGCCTCTTATAGTTATTGATTTGAAAGATTGTCTCTTCACTATACCTTTACAAGAAAAGATAGAGAAAATTTTGCCTTCACAGTGCCTATTTATAATAACTCTCAGCCTACTAGGAGATATCAATGGACTGTCCTCCCACAAGGTATGCTCAATAGCCCCACAATGTGCCAGTACTTTGTAAATCAGCCATTGGAAATAATATGTAAGCAATTTCCTAAGTCTATAATTTACCATTACATGGATGACATTTTGCTATCTGATTCAAATATGGATACTTTAGAATGTTTGAAGAAGTAAAGGAAGTTTTTACAAAATGGGGATCACAAATCGCTCCTGAAAAAAATAGAGAGAAGATTATGTCAATTACCTTGGTGATAAAATAGGTTTGCAGAAAATTAGGACACAAAAGGCACAAATTAGGAGAGATCAGTTGCAGATTCTTAATGACTTTCAAAGATTGTTAGGAGACATTTCTAGTCTCTGACAGGCTGTTAGGATAACACCTGATCTAATAATTCAATTAAACCTTAGGTGGTAATAAAGACTTGAATAGTCCCAGATTATTAACAGCTAAAGCAGAAAAGGAATTGACAATTTCTGAGAAAAAAATTACAAAAGACACATGTTGATAGGGTGAATCAAAATCTTAATTATATTCTAGTCGCATTGTCTTCCAGAATTTTTCCTACAGAAATTTTAATGCAGAGGGATATTATATTAAAATGGATCTTTTTACCACATAAACCAAGTAAGAAACTGAAAACTCATGTGGAAAAAGTCTCTGAATTAATTATAAAAGGTAAACTGAGACTTTGCCAGCTAGCAGGTATAGACCCAGCAGAAATTATAGTGCCTTTCACTACTGCTAAAATGAATTGTTATGGGAAGACAATGAACCATGGCAAAGAACTTGTGTTAATTTTCGGGGGAGAAATTAATATCAATTATACCAAAAGTGATAGACTTAACCTTATAAAGAGAACTTCTTGGATTCTTCCCTGAATTGTACATGATGCTCCAATAATTGGAGCCCGCACCTTTTATACTGATAAATAAATCAGCGAAGGCAGGATACAAATTAGAAGAATTAAGTAAGGTGGAACAAAGCAGTTATAATTCTGTCCAGAAGGCAGTACTATATGCTATTCTTATGATGCTAAGGAATTTTAAAGAGCCTCTTAATATAGTTACTGATTGATTCACAATATGCAGAAAGAGTTATCTTGCATATTAAAACCACTGAATTCATACCAGATGATACAGAATTGACTTCATTATTTATTAAGGTGCAATACATAATTAGGAATAGGCTTTGTCCTCTATACATAACACACATCCAGTCCCATACTGATCTTCCAGGTCCTCTAGCACAAAGTAAAGCAGAAATTGATCAATTATTGATTGGAAGAGTGTTGCGGGCTTCTGAATTTTATAGAAAACATCATTTCAATAGCAAAGGTTTAAAGAGAGTTTTCTATTTTATTGCAACATCTAAGGAGATTATTTTTTATATAAATGATTTATTTAACTTTATTTTATGTGCATTGGTGTGAAGGTATCAGATCTCAAATTGATAAACTGTTTGGAGAGCATTAAGAAATTTGTTCTTATTTGAGAAAATGAGTTGCTGGAGGAAAGACTCTGACATTTCAAAAGTCCATGCAGTTCCCCATATTGTTCACCTTCCTTTCCTCCCTCAGTCTCTCTCTCCCTCTCCCCCTCCCTCCCTTTTTCCCTCACTACGCCCTGTAGATCAGTATGTAGCTCTCAACTTCTGCTCCAACCTCACTGTGTGAGCCTGTGTGCTGCAATCTTATCTGCCAGGATGATAATGGACAACACATCTGAAACTGTAAGGAACTCCCAAATTAAGTGTTCATTTTTAAGAGTTGCTTGGTCATGGTGTGTTCTCACAGTAAGAGAAACCTAAAGAGGGCCTCTAAATGAAAAAATATATATTAAACCTTAGAAGAACAGGTTAATGGTCAAAGTCAGTCCAGAATTCACCAGCATCATCTATATAAGAAATAACTTGTCACAAATGTAATTTTTCAGTCTCCCTCCATGAAATTTTGAACATCACAACATTTACATATTAAAGAAAATGAGAATTTTTAAAGATTTATATAAACTGAATGCCATTCCTTTAATTTTTTATTTTATGAATATACTGGACTTGCTGATAATACAATTGTCAACACCCATCATTACCAGAATGTCTGGAAAGTTCCAAACTACCTCTTTTCTACTACAGTTTCCTCAATTATGGGTCTTACTATAAAACATAAATAGATGTCAGAGAGGAAGAATTCAATATTCACAGGCATCTGCATAAAAATATTTGCACTTGCAGAGGTGATGAAGGGCTGGAAAATATGTGTTGTACAGAGCAAGTAACATCAAGATAGCAATCCTGGGTTTCCTGGACAACAAGGTTTGGCATATCTAATTTAGATGTATGAATGAGCACTAGAGAATCCACCATTCCAAGTACCACCTTCTACAAAATATCAGACTAGACTCCTTAAATTCTTTTGCATTTTTGTCTCCCAAGTATGTGGCAAAAACAAGAAGGAACGTTTTTTCTTATTTTCTCAGAGGTGTCAAGCCATCATAAGACAGAAATATGAAGAGTCACTAAGTTAACATTCTAATGGATCTAGGGCAGAAAGCAAAGACTGAAATGGTTCTTGATAATAATATACAGACGAAGACCTACCACTGTGGACTACTTTCTCTAGCTAGGAGCCTCCTCAAAATTTTCAAAGATACCAAAATAGTATAGTTATTTAAAATAATAATAACATTCAAAATAATAACATTTGGGGACATTTACATTTTAAACTACAGCACACTGAAATCTATGCAATGACTGGTATTCAGATACTAATGATCTATGTCAACACAATCCCTACTTGGAATATTTACAAAGGTTTCTGTTTTATTATCCAGATCACCCAAAATGATGAGGATTGTGATTGTTATAACTATTTTGTTGGGACTGATGGGACAATGAATTTAGTTGCAATGTAGTTGCAATGATGCTCCTCTTAATTTGGTTCACAAGATACAAGAAATGTCAAAAGATGTCTTCTGTTAAATTGTACAAAATTTTTTGTAAAAATGTCTAAAAACTTGTATTATACACACTTTGACTAAAGTTAGTCTGTAAGAGCTTTACTAACATAAAGATTGTTGGTTATATTATTAAAAAGCATATTTTCAATTTTCTGTTACTTTCCTAGTCATTGTGACATGATATCTGACAGAAACTACATGGGGGAGTATTTTGACTCAAAGTTAGAAGCATGTCTAATCATCTTGCACTATGTCCTGGCAATTAATTCCCTAGGACCCTGAAACATAGATATCAGCAAATCAAGGAATTGATATAATTTTCAAATTTCCACTGTCAGTGATATATTTCTGCTATATTCCCTCCATCTGATGAAAGCTCATTACCGTGATTTTGTCCCCAAAGATGTGGTGTTCATGTTCCAAAAAAGCCTGAAAGAGAAATTTCAGGTATAGATCCTAGCTTTCTGCATGGTCCTCCTTTGGCTTCTGCTTATTTTAAAAGCTAAAATAAATGCCCAACTTTATATAATGCCATAGTTTTAATTGTCCCAACACATTTCAAAAGTTCAAAGTTTAAAAGCTAAAATAAATGCCCAACTTTATATAATGCCATAGTTTTAATTGTCCCAACAAATTTCAAAAGTTCAAAGTTTAAAAGCTAAAATAAATGCCCAACTTTATATAATGCCATAGTTTTAATTGTCCCAGCACATTTCAAAAGTTCAAAGAATATTTTGAGATTCTAGACAATATATCTTAGCATTTTACCTGGTAAAATAAAAATGAATGTTACATGTATCCATACTCAGCGCAGGGAACAAATAATCCCAATCTTAATTGAACAACTGAGGACGTAGCAAAAAAAAAAAAAAAAAAAAAAAAAAAAAAAAAAAAAAAAGACCAAACAGCACCTAATTCTCAGCAAAAACTAAATCTTATAGCTCCATGTTTAGTATTGAAGAGCCATAGCATTATCGTGAGATCATTAATGGGCTTAAATAGCTACAAGCATGGACTTAAGCTTAAGCCACTGAACTATGAGGGACTTGTATGAATTTCCTGAAGGTATGTATAAATTCCTCTGAATTGAAATAGCATTGTCTTCCATTTAAATGACTTTTCCAAACTCATATTGAAAAATAAATAAGTTTAGTCCTATTTACTTTTACACAGCTCAGGAAGAGCTAATGTCCTCAAATTCCAAAAGTGATCAACACATATCTTATCAAGTTATTGTTTTTTTTATGATGGAACCAATGCAACCTGGGCTCAAATCACCACCTAGTACCAAAACAGAAGAGACTGCAGGCTTTGATAACAAGGCTCAGAGAAAACATGGCTCATGTAAACTTACATATTTATGTGTACTCATTGATCACTGTTATTAAGGAATTCTGTAGGTTTTTTCAAATTCTGTCACTGTGGAAAGGATGTCTCTACCTTGCTGATGTTTGTAATGTACAGCAGCTCAACAGTGACTTGCCCCAGGGTGGAGTTACTCTACCTATGAATTGGAAGACCAGTCTCTATACACTGCTCCTGAAGCTTGTTCACAGGGTATGGATCTAGAGTGCCTGGAATTTAAAATAGAACATTTTGCATTTTCAAATTTGTAATTGAACAAACAATGGATATTAAATGTGAACAGGGAATCTATTTCACACATATGACTATGTAGAAATTATGACTGTCTAAGGAAGAATTCATGAGTGAACGATTTGTTTTACTCTAAAGTGGATTTACTCAGACACACAGGTGGTAGAATGAGATGTTTTGGAGACTTTCTGGCATCTCTTAGGAGGAGGAGGCTTGCTATCATTTTCTCACTTCCTATTCATACAACAGAAAGCACAAGACAGTTGGATATCTTTTGTTGTTTGCAGAGCTCTGACCCAGTCTTTCCAATTAGCATCCCCTCTGGGGATCCAAAAATAGAAACTTTGAGAGCTGGGTCATCTCTGGGGAAGGACTATGCAAAGCAATTTAAGTTAGTGCTGAACATACAGGGATTATATCAGAAATTATTTCTACCCTTCACCATCACTACATTATTAGACTTGGGAAAATCGTACTTGAACCAACATCCCTGGAAGTTGTGATAACACAACCTACAGTAGACCGTCAACTAAATTAGGAAAGCTGATAGGATGGCATCTTTCCTCATAGATATTCAGAATCGAAAGATCATCTTACACTAACAAGGCTGGGTAAATATTCTCAGTGAAATGAAAAACTCTAACAAAAAGCATGCAAGGATGTGTGAGACAGAAAATTTTCTGATAGTCCTGTACATTTGTCCTTATTTTGAAGAAATGAAGAAGAGAACTGCATGGCATTTTGTCTTGTAGCTTCAGTATTTAAACATACAGCCACTTGTAAATGTTTTGCAGATTTCAGAGCAATATGACAACTGTTTGCTGGTTCAATTTCAGGCAAAAAATCTACTTTCTCATAATTTTGGAGATGATCTCTCCATTTTCAATATTATATTGTATATATAGATGCTACTACAGATAGTCTTATATTTCCCAAGTTTGCAAAAGTTTATTGTGTTAAAGTGATTTTTCCCTATTTTAGTCAGAAAGAATCTACATAAATTATAGTATTATTTGCACATGTCTCTTCACCAATCATTAATCTCTAGACTTGCTCAAAACAGGATAAAACTATATAACTGAAAACAGCTAAAGTGAGAAATGCATTTGACTCACCCTGTATTTTCAGAGGTATCTACTATTAACAGGCCAGAGTGGTGATATCTCTACTATCATAGATAGAAATACCATTTACTAGAAATAGTCATTTTCTGAGCTCAATAAATTAGGTTCAGTGAACATATTCAAGCTAAAGTACTTGGAAGATGAAAACAATTATCTTTTTGTGTGTGTTTATTTTATTTTTTTATTTTTTTTTATTGAAAAAAGGAGAAAAAAGGTTCCGCCTCCTCGGAGCCTCCCATTTCCCTCCCCCTCCTCCCACCCTTCTTCCCATCCCCCACTCCTCTCCCCCTCCCTCTCCAGTCCAAAGAGCAGTCAGGGTTCCCTGCCCTGTGGAAAGTCCAAGGTCCTCCCCCCTCCATCCAGGTCTA
>NW_004949098.1:14498880-14501904 GCF_000317375.1 Microtus ochrogaster
AACAGACAAAGGTCTGATCTCCAAAATATTTAGAGAACTCAAGAAACTAGACTTTAAAAGGCTAATTAACCCAATTAAAAAATGGGGCACTGAACTGAATAGAGAATTCTCAACAGAAGAAATTCAAATGGCCAAAAGACACTTAAGGTCATGCTCAACCTCCTTAGCGATCAGGGAAATGCAAATCAAAACAATTATCTTTTTTATATATCCTATAGCTCTATTAAAGGCAAAACCAGGAAATATTCTTATGTCTGGTGGGGAATATGAAAGTTTTTCTGTCATACTTTTATCTATATTTTTAAGATATATATATGTGTGTGTGTGTGTATATGTATATGTATATATATGTATCTATGTATATGGATATATATATATTATTCAAGTAATATATATGTATATATATTAGATTATTCACAATTTTTTAAGGGTGATTGTACTGGTTAGTTTTTTGAGAACTCTGCACAAGTTAGAGCCATTAGAGAGGAGGGAGCTCAATTAACAAAGTACCTCCTTAATACTGGCCTCTAGACATGTCTCTAGGTTATTTTTAAAATTATTGATTGATTTGGGAAGGTTCAGCTTATTTTAGGTGGGAGCCTTCCTTGGACTTGTAGTCTTTATTCTATTAGACAGCACATTGAACAGGAAGAAAAACAGTAAGTAGCACTTTTCCATGGTCTCTGTATCGGCTCCTGACTACAGCAGATTCCTGCCCTGCTTCCTGTCATCACAGTTTTTAATGATGAGTTGTTATATTGAAGTATTAGTGAAATAAACCATTTCAATCTCAAATTGCTTTTGTTCACAGAGTTTCCTCACTAGTGACACTTATTAAGTAACCCTTATTAGTAGTATAAATAATACAATAATAATATAATAGTAACTGCTATTAAGACAGTGATGATATGATGGTTTTATCATCAATAATTGTTGATGTGTTAAACTTAGAATTATTTGTTTATTTGTTTGTTTTTTATTTTATTTTCATTGTATATTTCTTACTAAGTATTTACTACATGCACGTTACTATTTAAAAGTTTGGAATGGTATTTTTGAGAGAGTTTACTTCTTAATATCATTAAGTTATTTCTGATAAGCAAAAGATAAAGAAGTAGTAGTGCAGCTGTCATAAAATGAAAACCACTTACACTCTTTTGACATTCTTCTGTGTTAGGCACAAAATGCATTAAATAACATTCAGTGGAAATATGAACTATCTTTGAACACTCTCCCACAGGATTTCTTTTATGGTAGCATTAATATTAATTTTGATGTCAGAGTTTTGTGACCTTCAGGCATAAGCCCTGTGTTTACCTCCATATACCAGTTATTCTGGTCCTTTTCAACAATTTTATCCCAGGCTTCTCTCAGCCCTGCACTTTTTTAAATAGGCCTTCACAGAGCATGCAAAGTCTTTCTTCAAACATGAACTCAAGCACTGCTTCTCAGAAGAAATAAATAGCCCCACATTTTGTATAGCCTCTACTGTCCCAGTTTGTAACAGGTTTTCTTTGGGGCCACCAACAAGTTCCCAAATCCTGACATGGGGAATTAATATTAGTGATGAATGCTAAATATTCATAATATTCACTATATTCATAATAATCAATAAGATAAAAGCTTATCTTATGCTTGTCCCAATAGTTCTTATAACTTAATTTAACCAGTTTCTCTTCATCTATGCTTTCCCTCAGGGTGTTTTTTTTTTACTTTTCTTTGATTCTGAATGTCTTCCCTGCTTGTTCTCTGGCTGGCTGGACCCATGTATGTCCTGTTCTTTCTTCCTCATTCTCTTCTCTCTTTTTCCCTCCCTTAAGCCTAGATTTCTCCTCCTACTTATTCTCTCTTTCCACCAGCCCCAACTGTCCCTCTACTACACAGCTATTGGCTGTTCAGCTTTTTATTAGACCAGCCAGGTGTGTTAGGCAAACAATGTAAGATAGCAACACATTTTTGCATGATTAAAGAAATTCAGCATGAACAAATTTAACAACTCTTTGCCTAAAGTACTATTCTGCAACAAAAACAAATGCAACACACCTTTACAAAGTTAAAGATATATTCCACAACATTTCCTACCTTTTGTCCAAATAAAAAGAAAAGTTTTAGCTTTAACATAGTAAGACTATATATAATAAGAACAATTATCAAGTAAGAATTACATTTACTATATTTAGTTCATTTGTATTTGGCAAGTTCAGAGGAAATACTACTTTTTCATCCTATCTTGGTGAGTCCAAGATTTTGTACCTAATTCAACTTCTATCATAACTAAGGAAAACTGGAACTTTAACTCTATAGTCTTTAACTCAAAGATTCTAGAAGGATATACTGTTTACTTGAGTAAACAGAAAGTGCAGAACAAGCTTCTTGCAAAACTATATAAATGACAGAGATTTCTGGCTGCCTGGACAGTCACCCCAGAGTTCCTCTGAGATACTGGGGCATCGATCTTCAGTCTACAAGCCTAGAATATCTGGCAGACTTTTATATGAAGCAGGAATTTTGAAGGAATATCATACCTTGTCTTGGCAAAGGTTGACAATCACTTTCCTTTGTGATCTGCTGAGATGGTATACTGTCAGCAGCCAACGCAAGTACTGTTTCATGCAAAAATGACTAAAATGATTATTATTTGAATATGAATACTTCATATTCAGATTCTTCAATTTTCATCATCCATTTATGAAATAGATTGTTACTGCCAGGAGCAGATGTGTACTACTGTCATGAAAAGTCTTAGGTTAATAAACATCTTAATGTCATATTCTATAAATCTCTAAGGTATTTGAAGAGCATCTACCTATTTAAAATATATCTGTTTAACTTTGAAAATGTACCTAACATGATGACAAGCTTGATTAATATAGATGATTACTAAACTTCATTTTTAATGGTGCATTATTACATTTTTTTTTTTTTGGTTTTTTGAGACAGGGTTTCTCTGTAGTTTGGGAGCCTGTCCTGGAACTAGCTCTTGTAGACCAGGCTGGTCTCGAACTCACAGAGATCCGCCTGCCT
>NW_004949098.1:14502004-14513813 GCF_000317375.1 Microtus ochrogaster
GAGTGCTGGGATTAAAGGCCTGCGCCACCACCGCCCGGCACATTATTACATTTTAAATGATCTATATAAGCCCAATACTCTATAAACAGGATTAGAAATATACATATAACATGCCAAAATAAATTCAGATTTGCATCATTATATCAAAATCCTTACCCATGTAAAATATTTGATGTTAATTGTTGTCTTATATCATATATTTTCCAACTAAATTATAACAAATATTCATAATCCACTGATTAATAAACAACCACTCACCCTACCTCTTGGGAATGTAGGCATTGTGTTCTTTGGACTGGTTCCTGTTGTCCAAGAGCAATTACATCTTTAGAAAACCCTGAGAAATTTGAGATAACAGTGAAGTACTGGATAAACAAGTTGTGACATTTGTTGTCCAGTCTCATAACTGTTCCCATGAAGAGGGATCATTATATACATCAATTGTCTTGTAGTTTTACTTCTTTATATCTGTAATCAAGATTTTTCAGGAGATCTCCTACTATGAAACCCAGTCTCAATTAAACATGAAGGATTCCAAAACTTTTCATTTCCCATGGAAACAAAGAATAAACTCCTTCCCAACACAATACATTTTCTGACTTCCATTTTAAGGTTCATATACTCCTAAAATATCTAGGCTGTTTAATGCAGCAGTTCCTTTTCCAATTCAATGGTTCCCAAAAGATATTGTTCACTCATCAGCATTCAAAAATTCAAAGTAAACACAACACCATATAGAAGCCAGACTTCCTGTGTATTTTCAATCTTTAAATGGCCTTTTTTTATATTACTTTACTCTTTCTCCTGGATAAATGGTCTACTTAAATGGTCTTATATTAAATTCAGCTCATAACTAAGGCTTCAGTCATGAGGTTGGCTGTTACAGACCCAAGGAGAGAGCTTGGGTGGCCACAGTAGTTGAGCAGTTTAAGGTTTGACTCATACAGTCATAAAAGAATACAGATACAGAGTAAAGATAGATGCAGACATTAAAAAAAATCTAAAAAGTTTATAGCCTGGTAAAAAATGTGAGAAAGAAAAGACAATGTACATAACCAGTCATAGAAAAAGAAAAATAGTTTATAAATATTAAAATTTTTTCAAAAAGGGGGAAGTGCTGTGGAATAATGCTCTTCTATCCTGTAAAGAGTTGTCATTTGTATTGGTTTAATAAAATGCAGATTGGCCAGTAATTAGGCAGGAAGTATAAGTGGGATAACCAGATTAGGAGAATTATGGGAAGATGAAAGGTTCACTCTGCAGTCACTAGCCAGACACAGAGGAATCAAGATGAAAATGCCTCACTAATAAAAGGTAACAAGCCATGCTAAACATAGATAAGAATTATGGATTAAGTTGTAAGAGCTAGTTAATAATAAGCCTGAACTAGTAGGACAACCAGTTTATAATTAATATACAACTCTGTGTGTTTTGTTATGTCTGAATGGCTGTGGGAACAATAAGGACAGAAACTTCCATCTACACATCCCCAGGAAAAGAAGAGAGAGTTCATATAAGAACACAGTCCCTGACATAGTTTGCTTTATCATTGCCGTGATAAATTCCATGACTAAGTATGACCAGAAGGAAGGAAGAGTTTATTTTATATTAAAGATTGTAGTTCGTCATAAAAGGAAGTCAGGGTACAAACTCAAGTTAAGATTTTGAAGCAGAAAACACAAAGGAATGCTGCACACTGACTTGCTCAGGTACCTTAGCATATTAGCACTGAAAGCTAATCTGCTTAAGAACATAATTCCCCACAGTGGAGTGGACCCCATGCCCTTTATCAATTTTTTAATTAAATTTTATTTATTTTTATTATTTTAATTGGTTTTTATTGAACTCTACATTTTTCTTTGCTTCCCTCCCTATCTCTCACCTCCCTGCTTCAGCACTCCCCCAAGGTCCCCATGCTCCCAATTTACTCAGGAGATCTTGTCTTTTTCTACTTCCCATGTAGCTGAGATCTATGTAAGTCTTTCTTAGTGTTCACATTTTTGTCTAAGTTTTCTGGGCTTGTGGTTTGTAGGCTGGTCTTCTTTGCTTTATGTTTAAAACCACCTATGTGGTAATTGTCTTTCTGTGTGTGGGTTACCTGACTGAAAATAATGTTATCTAGCTCTATCCATTTTCTTGCAAAATTCAAGATGTTGTTTCCTTTTTCTGATGTGTAGTATTCCATTTTGTCAATGTATCACATTTTACGTATCCATTTTTCAGTCAAGGGGCATTTAGGTTGTTTCCAGGTTCAGGCTATGACAAACAATGCTGCTATGAACATAGTTGAGCACATGTCCTTGTGGCACGATTGAGCATCCTTTACATATATACCCAAAAGTGGTATTACTGGGTCTTGAGGAAGGTTATTTTCTAATTTTCTGAGAAATTGCCACACTGACATCCAAAGGGTTTTACCAGCTTGCATTTCCACCAACAATACAGAAGAGTTTCTTTTCCCCCACAACCTCTCCAGAAGTTATTGTCAGTGTTTTTGATCTTGGCCATTCTTACAGGTGTAAGATTTGAATCTCGGAGTTATTTTGATTTGCATTTCTCTGATGTCTAAGGATGTTGAACATTTCCTTAAGTGTCTTTCTGCCATTTTAGATTCCTCTGTTAAGAGCTCTCTGTTTAGGTCTGTACTCCATTTTTTATTGGATTATGTGTTCTTTTGATGACCAATTTCTTGAGTTCTTTGTTTATTTTGGAGATCAGACCTCTGTCCAATGTGGGGTTAGTGAAGATCTTTTCCCATTCTGTAGGCTGTCGTTTTGTCTTGTTGACTGTATCCTTTGCTTTACAGAAGTTTTTCAGTTTCAGGAGGTCCCATTTACTAATTGTTTCTCTCAGTGTCTGTGCTGCTGGGGTTATATTTAGGAAGTGGTCTCCAGTGCCAATGTGTTCAAGTGTACTTCTCTCTTTCTCTTCTATAAGGTTCAGTGTGACTGGCTTTTTGTTGTCTTTGATCCATTTGGAATTGAGCTTTGTTTTTGGTGATAGATATGGGTCTATTTTCATTCTCCTACATGTTGATATCCAGTTATGCCAGAACCATTTTTAAATATGATTTCTTTTTTCCTTTTGATATTTTTGCTTCTTTGTCAAATTCAGATGTTTGGAGGTGTTTGGATTAATATCCTGATCTTCTATTTGGTTCCATTGGTACTACTGCCTCTTCTTATGCCAATACCAGGATGTTTTCAGTACTGTGGTTCTTTAGTAAAGTTTGAAGTTAGGAATTGTGATGCCTCCAAAAGTTATTTTATCTTAAGGGATTGTTTTGGCTATCCTTGGTTTTTTGTTTTCCATATGAGGTTGAGTGAAAAATTTTGCTGGGGTTTTGATGGGCATTGCATTGAATTTGTAGATTGCTTTTGCTAAGAATGCCATTTTTACTGTTATTTCTGTCTACTTAAGAGCATGGGGGATCTTTCCACTTTCTGGTGTCTTCTTCAATTTCTTTCTTTAAAGATTTAAAGTTCTTGTCATACAAGTCTTCCACTTGTTTGGTTAGAGTTACTCTGAGATATTTTATGCTATTTGTTGCTTTGTGAAAGGTGTTGTTTCTCTGCTTTCTTTCTCCACCCTTTTATCATCGGTGGACAGGAGGGCTACTGATTTTTTTGAGTTAATCTTGTATTCTGATACATTACTGAAAGTGTTTATGTGTTGTAGAATTTCCTTGGTAGAATGTATGGGATTGCTTATGTAAGTTATCATATCATCATCAAACAGAGTTTGACTCCTTCTTTTCTGATTTGTATCCCCTTGATCTCATTTTGGTACCTTATTGTTCTAGCTAGGATATCAAGAACTATATTGAATAGATATGGAGAGAGTGGACAACCTTGTCTTGTTCCTGATTTCAGTGGAATCACTGGGAATTTCTCTCCATTTACTTTGAAGTTGGCTGTTGTCTTTCTGTATATTGCATTTATTATGTTTAAGTATGTTCCTTAAATCTCTGCTCTCTCCAAGACCTCTGTCATAAAGAGATATTATATTTTGTCAAAAGCTTTTGCAGTGTTTGTTGAGATGTTCATGTGGTTTTTATTTTTCAGCTTGTTTGTATGGTGGATTACATTGACAGTTTTTCATATGTTGAACCATACCTGCATCTCTGGGATGAAGTCGACTTGATCATGGTGGATGATGGTTCTGATGTGTTCTTGGATTCGATTTGCCAGTATTTTATTTAGTATTTTTGTCTACTATACCCAGCAAAACATGCAGTCACACAAAACAAGATATTTCATGACAAAACTAGATTTCAGCAATACCTAGCCACAGGCAAGCCCTACACAAAATACTAGAAGGAATACTCCAACCCAAGGATGATGGCTACACCCCCCAAAAAAAAACACAGATAATTGATGTTCTCAAAGCAGCAAATCCCAAAGAAGGGGAAAACGCAAAAATTAACATCACCAACAATGACAACTAAATTAACAGGAGACAGTAATTACTGGTCATTAATATCCCTTACTGTAAATGGACTCAACTCATCTATAAAAAGACACAGGTTAACTGATTGGATATAAAAACAGAACCCATCCTTCTTCTGCATACAAGAAACACATCTCAACCTCAAAGACAGACATCATCTCAGAGTAAAGGGTTGGGGAAAAATAAACCAATCAAATTGACCTAAGAAACAAGCTGGTGTAGCTATCTTAATAGCTAACAAAATAGACTTCAAGCTAAAATTAGTCAAAAGAGACAAAAGTAAATGTCATTTCATATTAGTCACAGGAAAAATCTATCAAGAGGAAATCTCAATACTGAACACCTATGCCCCAAATACAAGGGTACCCTCATATGTAAAAGAAATACTTCTAAAGCTTAAATCATACATTCAAACCTTACACACTAATATTGGGAGACTTCAACACTGACCTCTCACCACTGGACAGGTCAGACAAAACATGAACAGAGAAATAAGAGAACTAACAGATGTGATGACTCAAATGGTCTTAACAGACATCTATAGAACATTCCATCCAAACAGAAAAGAATATACCTTTTTCTCAGTACCTCATGAAACCTTCTCAAAAATTGACCACATACTTAGTAACAAAACAACAACTACAAAAAAAATTTGGAATAACTCAAGGTTCCTTATCAGATCACCATGATTTAAAACTAGAAGTCAACAACAATACTAATTCCAGAAAACCCACAAACACATGGAAATTAAACTATGCTTACCTGAATCATCAATGGGTCCAGGAAGAAATAAAGGGAGAAATTAAAGTCTGATGGAGAAAGGTCATTGGTTAAGTAATAAAGAAACTGCTTGGCCTCATAGGTTAAAACATAGGTGGGAGGAGTAAACAGAACAGAATGCTGGGAGGAAGAGGAAGTGAGCTCAGAGGCCATGCTCCCCTCTCCTGGGCAGACGTGATGAAGCTCCGACCCAGGATGGACGTAGGCTAGAATCCCCCTGGTAAGCCACCTCGTGGGCTACAAAGATTATTAGAAATGGGCTAGTCCATGTGCAAGAGTTAGCCGAGAAGAGGCTAGATATAATGGGCCAAGCAGTGTTTAAAAGAATACAATTTGTGTGTTGTTATTTCAGGGCATAATCTAGCAGGGCGGCCCCAGGAGCCGGGCTGTGGGAAGAGACCCGCAGCTCCTACAACAAAAGACTTCCAAAAATTCAATGAAAATGACCAAATAACATACTCAAATTTATGGGACACAATGAAAGCAGTGGTAAGAGGGAAGTTCATAGCACTCAATGCCTACATAAAGAAACAGGAAAAATCCCACACTAGTGAATTAATAGAATATTTGAAAATTTTAGAAGAAAATGAAGCAAACTCACCTTAGAGAACTAAATAGCAGGAAATAACCAAATTGAGAGCTGAAATCAACAAAATAGAAACAAAGGAAACAATACAAAGAATCAATGCGACAAAGAGTTGTTTCCTGAGAAAATCAACAAAATAGATAGACCTTTATCCAAGTTAACCAAAAGGCAGAGAGAGAATATCCAAATTAACAAAATCAGAAATGAAAACGGGGATATAACAACAGACAAGGAGGAAATCCAGAGAATCATCAGGTCATATTTCTAAAACTTGTACTCCACAAAATTGGAAAACTTAAAGGAAATTGACAACTTTCTGGATAAATATCACTTACCAAAATTAAATCAAGACCAGATAAGCAAATTAAACAGACCTATAACTGCTGAAGTAATAGAACAGTCATCAAAAGTCTTCCAACCAAAAAAAGCCCAGGACCAGATGGTTTCAGTTCAGAATTCTACAAGCCTTTTATCAATTATTAATCAAGAAAATTTCCCATAAACAAGCACACAAGCCAGTCTTATCAAGGCAATTCCCCACATGAGACTTCATAAGGAACACTGATCAGGTAGAGAAGTGAGGCTAACTAGGAGACATCCTGATTCTTTCCATATCCTCTGCTGTTGTCTTCTCTTGACAACCCAATATTTCTTTTTGATACTGTGTTAACATGGAGGATGATCTAATATAATATTCTTCTGAAGTTTTCACTTGCCTTTTTGGGCATTAATGTCTTCTTTTTGCAATGAAAACTATATTCCTTTTATAATTTGATAGAATGTCCTGATGGGATAATACGCATATTTAGGGAACCTGGCAAATTCAAGGGTATGCAAGCAGTTGGTCTAGAAAGAACTTTTGCTCCCACAGGAACTAGTTGTTGTAAAAATGGTTCATCTGGGCAAGTAAAAACACAAGAACCTTAAAAAGCAGGTAAGTGTAATGTGTAGAAAGACATGCAAAGTGATAAATTGAATTGGCATTCTAAACGTAAACACATCCCTGATTTTGGCAATTCTCACGGGTGAGAAGGCCAAAGCTTACAAAGGTAGATGAGAACAGTAGGGTTAGGTAAAGCTGACAAGTTACCAGTAAGGTGTGGATGTTCACTTCCACCCTTTCCTTGTAAAGCACATCCTTTACTTTTTCTTTCCTTTGTCATTTTTCTTTTCTTTTGGATTTTAGAGACAGGGCTTCTCTGTGTAGTTTTGGTGTCTGTCCTGGAACTTGCTTATTAGACCAGGATGGCCTTGAACTTACAAATATCTGCCTATCTCTGATTGCAGGATTAAGGGCTTGCACCATCACTGCCTGGCATTCATCCTTTACTTTGCACATGAGATACTGTTTTACCCCATCCTCTTCTCTCTATATGCATTTCTTGTTGCTGATACTGCTAATTTATTATGCTAAGGACTTCAAAATCTACAGAGAAAGCCCTCTTCTAAATAATACCCACCATCATTAAACCTAAAAAGCCAATGAAATTTCCTACAAATTCTAGGACTTTGGTCTTTGACTAGTCAGAAAGCAGTAAATGTAGTCCTTTAAAATTAACACTCACAGGAGAGTGGAATAACTACCCCATTATTTCCAGAGACTAATCATGTTCTTTTTAGTGAAATCTGGCCTGAGATATCTATGAACAGCAACCTGAATTTAGTTACTGAGATGAGCCAGCCATGCATCCGTGATCAGGTCTCTATAATTTCCACTGATTTGCATATACTCACAGAAATTTCCAGTTCACTGAGTACTTTTTAATAGGCTGATAATATCCTGTGATGTAGTCAATTGCATTCAAGACACAGTGTGAACATGAGGATTCTCAGTCACCTCCTGAGTCTCCTTGTTCTCTGCCTCCTAGGTAAGGTATAACAGCCCTGGTCATCCCAGTGCAGTTGCTGCAGCCTAGGTATTTAGGAAAGCACTTAATGAAATCATTAATTCTGTGTATATCTTTATTTATATTTCTGATTTCAGGTGTTCAATGTGACATTCACATGACCCAAAGTCCAGTTTCTCTGTCTACCTTTATAGGACACACTGTCAAGTGTCAGGCCAGTCAAGACATTGGTAGATATTTAGGCTGGTACCAGCAGAAACCTGGGGCAAGTCCCAAGTTTCTGATCTATTATGCATCCAATTTACTCGCTGATGTTCCAAAGAGGTTCAGTGGCAGTGGATCTGGAACAGATTATTGGCTCATTATCATTAACCTGGATCCTGAAGACTCTGGAATTTACTATTGTCAACAGTGTTATACTTACCCTCCACAGTGCTACAAAGCATAACAAAACTACCCAGGGATGCAGATGTTTGAGGTACTTGCAACCCAACAGTGACATTTAGCAGTGTCAGTATGTAGTTTCTTACAAGTTTTCTCTGGTGCAACCAGACTCTGGAGATCACAGAGTGGTTTGGGAAGAAGTTCTAGGGAGGCTGCTTTGTGCTACAAGCCACAACATTAAACAGTAATTGCTCAGCCATCTTTTCATGAGAGACCTATCAGATTTAAGGGATCTGGTAAAGGCTAAACCAAAAGACAAGGCTTCTTTTTTGTGTTATTGCTTTGTGAATAAAGTGGCTGTCCTTTGTTGTAAATTTTTTGCTATAGTTAACTCCCTTTCTGCTATATATTTGGGAATTAGTTTCCTAATTCACAACTGTTTCCTATGACTTTGGGCTACAAGTGAAAATAGTTTCTCACTGCCAGGCCTTGTTCCTCTCATTTAGGTAAGCACAGAGATCTGCCTTCCTGCAGTTATCCTTATCAGCAGGCATTTGGGTTGAGGCATAGAGCATTCCACTTAAGGTATTCACAGATATCCAAGGACATAGGCTTACTAGTTGCCTAAGCTACTGCTCTGGTTTTACCCCACAACATTCACGATCAGAATGGCTGATAACAGCATAGCCTGGAACTGATAATTTAGAGTCCTCAGTCTCTTCTTTGCTTAGAGCAGTAAGTCTAACTCCAGACCTAGGTCCACAGAAATTACAGTGTCCAGTGTATATACTATCTGATCAAGAGACATTAGCTTCCCCTAGATGGACTAGTTACCTCACAACATCTTTACATACTGAGAGAAAACAAGTGGTGCACTAATTCAAACAATCCATGCCCTATTCATAATTTTACTACAAATAAACTCCTTAGCTCTTTACTAACCACCTAAAAATGAAGTGTAACACATTAATCTTCCCCTCTAGAACTCCTCAATGATTTAATTCCCTTTCTTAACTATCTTTTTCCACTAAGGAGTACACAGAATGTGTACTAGCCACTCCCATGGATCTCTCTCTCTCTCTCTCTTCTCTCTCTCTCTCTCTCTCTCTCTCTCTCTCTCTCTCTCTCTCTCTCTCTCTCGGGCAAAAGAATTCCAGCCCTGTAACCCTGTAACCTGCTAGGGCTGGGGAATTGCTGGATATAAGGGTATATAGACTGGTAACATTTGTAATGAGGAGGACAAGGAAGAACTAAAAACAATGTAGAATAAGGAGAACAAATAATGGGTGGCACAATGAGAAAGATGGAGTAAAGAGAGAAAAGAATCAACATGAACAGACAATTCCTGTTATAAGTAGATTTCTTACCCCTCAAATCTTTACACTTGAATTTCTACACACACACCCCTTTAGCTATCTGTAGCATCTTTAGTTGAATCCTGAAAGGGAGTCTTAAAGGCAAAAGCTGTAAAGCCTCACTAAAGCTTTGTACTGCAACTTGTTTTTTCTCTTTCTCATCAGAAACAGGACAAACAGGGGACTTCCTCGTTCCATACGTTTAATGCAAGAACCTGAATTATGACTTCAAAGATCTACATAACAAAGTTGTGGTCCATCAGCATACTCCAAGTTCTGATTGTTTCAACAGAAAGATAGAGAGTCGAAACTACAATATTTCACTTCTGGCACTTATTAGTCAGAAAGTCAAGTAGAAGTAAAATTTGTTATTAGTTCTGCTCTTGAATTCAGAGGTATCTCCCACTGCATATTCAGACTGCCTCACCCTTTAGCCCTGTACTTGATGCATTGAGGAGGCAAGGGTGGTAGGTACTAATGATTTCAAAATCTTTAAGAAAATTTTCTTGATTACTCTGTTGGTTGAAAAAACATAACAGCGCCCAGCTAAGCCTGTCTGGGCTCTGGGATCGAATCCAGCGGGCAGCCGGGCCGGCGGGAATTCCTTTGTTTCAATAGCCTGCCTGCAGCAAGAAAAGTAGGCGCTTTGTTTATGAGCTACCCAACCAGCATGGAGATCTGATCTCGGCACCAGGAAAGCCATCACTGGGGCACCTAAAGAGCCATCACGGGAGAGTGCCATCACTGGGAAGGGACATCAGCGGGCAAGGAGACCTGATCCTGTAAAAGAAGATCCTTAGGGGAGCATTCGTAGGAAGAGATGGGCAGGCGCCAATGCAAGAATTCACCCAACAATCTGAAAAACAACATGAAACCACCAGAACCCAGCGACCTCACAACAGGAGAACACAAACACCTTAATCAAGAAGTAGAAAAAATGGACTTTATGAAAGTGATTGACGTCCTTAAACAGCATGTAAAAAATGCTCTTATAGAAATGGATGAGAAGTATAACAGAAAGTTTGAAGAATTGAATAAAGCAGTGAATGATACCATAGGAAAACACGGAAAAACAATCAAACAGATAATGGAAACAGTTCAAGACTTGAAAACTGAATGGAGACAAGGAAGAAAACACAGAGGGCCGGCTGGACATGGAAAATCTAGGTAAATGGATAGAGACTACAGAGACAAGCATAACCAGCAGAATACAAGAGATAGAAGAAAGAATTTCAGATTCTGAAGATAACATAGAGAAAGTAAAAGCACTGATCAAAGAAAACAGCAAGTCCAACAAACTCTCATCAAAAACATTCAGGAAATATGGGACACAATAAAAAGAGCAAACCTAATAGTAAATAGGAGTAGAAGAAGGAGAAATATTGCAGCTCAATGGTCCAGAAAATATATTTAATAAAATTATAGAAGAAAACTTTTCCAACCTAAAGAAAGATGTACCTATGAAGGTTCAAGAGGCATACAGAACACCGAATAGGCTGGATCAAAAAAAAAAAAAACCATCCCCTCTCCATATAATAATCAAAACACAAAGCATACAGAATAAAGAAAGATTATTAAGAGCTGCAAAGGAAAAAGGCCAAGTTACTTATAAAGGTAAACCTATCAGACTTACACCTGACTTCTTTATGGAAACCATGAAAGCCAGAAGGTCCTGGATAGATGTTCTGCAAAAACTAAGAGACCATGGATACAAGCCCAGACTTCTATACCCAGCCAAGCTTTCGTTCACTCTAAATGGAGAAAACAAAATTTTCCAGGATCAAAACAAATTTAAACAATACGTAGCCACAAATCCAGCCTTACAGAAAGTAATAGAAGGAAAATCACTAACAAAGGAGTCTACGAATGACCACAATAACTTAGACATCTAAGACCCTTCACCAGCACAACTCAAAGAAGGAAAACATACAAACTCTACTACTAAGAAAATGACAGGACTTAACAACCACTGGTCATTAATATCACTTAATGTCAATGGACTCAACTCACCTATAAAAAGGCATAGGCTAAGAGATTGGATAAGAAAACAGGATCCAACATTCTGCTGTTTACAAGAAACACACCTCAACCACAAAGAAAGGCACCTACTCAGAGAAAAGGGCTGGGAAAAGGCTTATCAAGCAAATGGACCTAAGAAACAAGCAGGTGTGGTCATACTAATTTCTAACAAAGTTGAATTCAAACTTAAATCAATCAGAAGAGATGGAGAGGGACATTTTATATTCGTAACAGGAACTATTCATCAGGTTGAAGTTTCAATCCTGAATAAATATGGCCCTAATATAAAAGCACCCACGTATGTAAAAGAAACATTACTAAAAATTAAGGGAGCCATCAAACTGCACACACTAATAGTAGGAGACTTCAACACTCCTCTATCACCAATG
>NW_004949098.1:14519279-14528223 GCF_000317375.1 Microtus ochrogaster
TCCTGGGTATGGGAAGTAGACAAGATTGCCGGGCAAAAAGTTGGGAACTTGGGGGTGGGGTGGGACGGGGGTAAGGAGAGATGGGGAGAGAAAAGTGAGAAGGGGAGAATGGGGGGAACTTGGGAAAACAGGATGATTGGGAGAAAGGAAGGTTGGATAGAGGAGCAGGGAAGCACATAACTTAATTAAGGGAGCTATCTTAGGGTTGGCAAGAGACTTGAACCTAGAGGGGCTCCCAGGTGTCCAGGGCGATGTCCCCAGTTAGCTTCTTGGGCAGCTGAGGATAGGGAACCTGAAATGACCCTATCCTATAGCCATACTGACGAATATCTTGCATATCACCATAGAACCTCATCTGGTGATGGATGGAGATAGAGACAGAGACACACACTGGAGCACTGGACTGAGCTCCCTAGGTCCCAATGAAGAGCAGAAGGAGGGAGAACATGAGCAAGGAAGTCAGGACCACGAGGGGTACACCCACCCACTGAGACAGTGGGGCTGATCTATTGGTAGCTCACCAAGGCCATCTGGACTGTGAGTGAAAAAGCATGGGATAAAACCGGACTCTTTGAACATGGCTGACAATGTTCATTGAACAAAGACAATGGCACTGGGTTTTGATCCTACTTAATGTTCTGGCTTTGTGGTAGCCTAGCCAGTATGGATGTTCACCTTCCTAGACCTGGATGGAGGGGGGAGGACCTTGGACTTTCCACAGGGCAGGGAACCCTGACTGCTCTTTGGACTGGAGAGGGAGGGGGAGAGGAGTGGGGGAAGGAGGAGAAGAGTGGGAGGAAGGGCAGGGAAATGGGAGGCTGGGAGGAGGCGGGAATTTCTGTTTTTTTTTTCTTTGTATAAAAAAATCATTAAAAAAAAGATTTCTCTGGAATTTGGAGTTCCAATACAAAAATATTTCATTATATGTCTAGGACAAGGGGTAGGCAAATGAGTTAAGATGGGAACCTAAGGATTGCTGAAGTGGTAGTGATTAATTGTGGAATGCAAGCTTGAGAAAATAATTCACCAGTGTAGCAAACACTCACCACATCATGCACTTCATGCACCTCATGCATCTTATATTCTTTATTCTGAAAAACAAAACTGAAAACTGATTCCTCTTAGCTCAGGTGTGTGTGTGTGTGTGTGTGTGTGTGTGTGTGTGTGTGTGTGTGTAAAACTATTCACAATTTTGAGATAATTTTAAGATACAAGGGCTTGAGACAGCTTTTATATGTGCATCATGAAAATGCACTGCCTAGAAAGCAAATAACTCAGCAGAAAGACCCCAGTTAACTGGATAGAATACACATTTCTCCTAAGGAAAAGTCATAATCCATGTTGTGCTCATCTGTACAGCTGAAGTGTTTCTTGAACAAAAATTGTTCATCTAACTTGAATACTTCAATTTTGAATTATTGTAACAATATGTGTGCCTCCATAGATGCTGAGGCAAGAAAATTAATGTGAAACAGAAATAAACGTGATCAACTCTTTCCACTTGATGACCATGCACTGAAGGGGATGTCTACGTATGTTAGTGTTTGTGAACTGTGGAACCACTGACTTTATTCTTACATTAGGTTTATAGCAAATCCCATATGGCTGAGCCTAAGGAGAAAGGGTAGTATGATTATTTAACAGGATAAATTTTGTGAATTCAAGAGTGAAATTCTATCCTCAAACTGAGACAATATCTTTTCTTAATTTGACCCTGTGGAAATAAGTTGCTTATGAACAGAGAAAAATGAAGAAAATCTCTGTTTTGGAGGCCCAGCCCATCCCTACCCTACTGCTTTGCATCCCCTCCCTGAGTCTTCTTCTGTCTAGAGTTCATAACAGTGACTCAGGGCTCTGAAGTCAGATCTCCTTCAGAGAGGAAAACAGAGTAAGTTATGGAAACTCCTGTCTTTCCTCTCTGTCTCCTATTGCTATGGATCTCAGGTGAGAAGAAAACACGCAACTTTGTGTATCTATGAAAAGTCTCTGACTGAGCATTATTGAATTTTATTGCCAGGAATCTAATCAAAGGGAAGAGATCGTAGGTCTGAAAAGAAGATTATTGGTGTGGGCTAGATTGCAGGGGTAACTTTCTTTTTCTTTCACATCTCAGATGTCACTGGAGAAACTATGACACAGTTTTCTGCCTCCCTGAGTTTTTCTCAAGGTGAAACAGCAACCCTGACATGCAGATCCATTCAGAGTGTTGGTAGCTACTTATCCTGGTACCAACAGAAACCAATGCAGGTTCCCAAGCTCCTTATTTATGGTGCATCTACCAAGGCCAGTGATGTCCCAGCCCGGTTCAGTGGCAGTGGGTCTGGGACAGACTTTACTCTTACCATCAGCAATCTGGAACCTGAGGATGCTGCCAGTTACTACTGTCAGTCAATGAGTGGTTGGTCATCCACAGTGATTCACCATGTGACAAAAACCTCAAAGAGACCACAGAGTATTTAGGTCTACCAGCTGCTTTCATTAGGGGTAGCTGCTTTGAGATAATTTTCTTTACTTCCAGGGTAAGTTTTACATTTTGATTTTCAGGGTTTGTTTTAAACACTTCAAGGCAGTTTTTTTTGGGGGGGGTCCTTTTTTATATATACAAGGAAATGTGTTCAACTATGTTCATAGCAGCAGTTTGTCATAGCCAGAACCTGAAAACAACCTAAATGTCCATCGACCAAAGAATAGATAAGGAAAACGTGGTGCATTTACACAATGGAGTACTACACAGATGAAAAAATAACATCTTAAATTTTGCAGGTAAATGGATGGAGCTAGAAAACATCATTTTGAGTGAAGAAATCCAGACCCAGAAAGACAATTATCACATGTATTCACTCATAAGTGGTTTTTAAACATAAAGCAGAAAAAATAAAACAGTCCACAAATCACAATCCCAGAGAACCTTGACAACAATGAGGACCCTAAGATCTAATCTACATGGGAAGTAGAAAAAGAAGATCTCTTGAATAAATTGGGAGCATGGGGACCTTGGGAGAGGGTTGAAGGGGAGGTGAGAAGGAAAAAGAAGAGCAGAGAAAAATGTATAACTTAACAAAATCAATTTAAAAAGTGCTTCAACCCATATTGTAAATAACATTAGAAAGGAAAATATAAGTCTAGACCATGGTCATGGATATGAAATGCTTTTTATTTCAAATTTCTGACTTTACCCAAGAGACTTCCATAGAAAGTGTTAATTTTGCAACCCTATATATGTAAAAGTCACTTTTAAATCTTAACTTCTCTAGTAACCAGAATGGGGAGATAGAATTAAAAAGGACACAAGGAGCTTGCTCTCCTGAGCAGTTCTTTATTGGAATCAATATGAAGTCAGTATCATTTGCATAAGTACTTTTTTATAGCGTTGCTGCTACTTAAAATATAAGCAGGTCTTTCTCTGGGCTGTGTGACATGACACCCTTAAACCCAAGATGGTGTCTGCATCTCAGTTTCTTCAGCTTCTGTTCTTCTGTGTTTCAGGTAAGAGTCTTCAGATAGGACCAAAAAGTGGATATTTTAATAAAATACATTATTTTCTTATATCATTATGAAGCACAGCATCACATGGAATGTGACTTTCTTTTAAATAAACTGAGGCAATAAAATGATTATTTCTTTTATAAGTAGTTAAGAAATGACTTTCATGTAACGTCATGTTCTACTGATATTTCTTTTATGTTTTCAGCCTCTAGAGGTGACATTGTGCTGACTCAGTCACCAGCCACCCTGTCTGTGATTCCTGACTTGACCTGCAGGGCAAGTCAGGGTATTAACAGTAACTTACACTGATATCAGAAAAAGACAAATGAGGTTCCTAAGCTTCTCATCAAGTATGCTTCCCAGTCCATCTCTGGGATACCCTCCAGGTTCAGTGGCAGTGGGTCGGGGACAGATTTCACCCTCAGCATCAACAATTTGGAGCTTGAAGATATTGCAGTTTATTACTGTCAGCATGATTACAGCTGGCATCCCACAGTGATACAGAACATAGCAAAAACCACCAGGGAATAAGAAATCTAAAGCTGGGCTGCTCAATCTGCTTCTGGTGGTAACTCCACCTTCTACAAATTTTACAGATGCAGAAAGCCTTGTGATTTACAGTAAAAACTAGAATGAAGAGATCTAAAAGGCTCTTGCCCCTCAATTCTCTTCAGCTTTGGCTCTAAAATATATAGACTACAATGACTTTCACAAGGCAAATAATTTTCCTTAAGTGTACTACTACCCAGAGAAAATCACAACATGGATAAAAGAAAACAGTTGAGTTCATGTTCTTATAATTGTTGAAAGTGCACAGTTTGAATCGACAGTGTATAGTATACTCTTGACCCCATGGAGATGAGAGCTGAGATTCACTGTTTCATGTCTTATTTAGAAATTTCATTGTACATACTTTAGAGTTATTGAAGAAATCTTGAATACAAAGTAGTTTCCATATTTCTAGATTTATACAAACTGTACAATATATTTTTTTCAATTCTTAATTTTTTTTCCATTCAAAAATTTATACTTCCTCTCCTCCTCCCATTCCCCTCCCGCTCCCCCACTCACCTTCCTCCCCCACCCCTCTCCTTAAGAGAAGGCTAAAAATCCTGCACTGTGGGAAGTCCAAGGCCCTTCCTCTCTACATCCAGGCCTAGGAAGCTTTGCATCCAAATAGACTAGGGTCCCAAAAAGCCAATACATGTAGTAGAAAAAAGTCCTAGTGCCTTTATCATTGGCTTCTCAGTTAGCTCCCATTGTCAGCCACATTCTGACAGTCCAGTTTGATTGCATGCTCATTCAGTCCCGGTCCAGCTGGATTTGATGAGCTGGAATTAGAACAAGCGCACTGCCTCAATGGGTGGACCAACCCCTTGCAGTCCAAACTTCTTTGCTCATCTTCTCCCTCCTTCTGCTCTTCTACGAGACCTTGGGGGTTCAGTCTGTTGCTCTTATGAGAATCTCTGTCTCTATCTCCATCCTTGCTGGACGAAGATTCTATGGTGATATTCTAGATGATCATCAGTGTGACAGTGGGGCAAGGCCATTTCAGGAACCCTCTACTCTGCTGCTCAAGAAAATAGCTGTGGACATCCCCGTGGACACCTGGGGTTCGCTCTAGAGCCAAGTCTTTGACCAACCCTAAAATGGCTCCCTTAATGTATATATCTTCTTCCCTGCTCCCATATCCACCCTTCCTTTATCCCAATCATCCCATTCCCCCATGCTCCCCTTCTCACTTTTCTCTCCCCATTTCCCCTTACCCTCATCCCAACCTGCCCCCAAGTTCCCAATTTTTGCCTGGCAATCTTCTTTAATTCCAGTATCCAGGAGGATGACTATATGTTTTTCTTTGGGTTCACCTTCTTGGGTTCACAAATTATAGGCTCAATGTCCTTTATTTATGGCTAGAAACCAATTATTAGTGAGTACATCTCATGTTCATCTTTTTGGGTCTGGGTTACCTCACTCAGGATAGTGTTTTCTATTTCCATCCATTTGCATGCAAAATTCAAGAAGTCATTGTTTTTTACCGCTGAGTAGTACTCTAATGTGTATATATTCCACACTTTCTTCATCCATTCTTCCATTGAAGGGCATCTAGGTTGTTTCCAGGTTCTGGCTATTACAAACAATGCTGCTATGAACATAGTTGAACAAATGCCCTTGTCATATGATCGGACATCTCTTGGGTATACTCCCAAGAGTGGTATTGCTGGGTCCAGGGGTAGGTTGATCCCGAATTTCCTGAGAAACCGAAACACTGCTTTCCAAAGTGGTTGCACAAGTTTGCATTCCCACAAGCAATAGATCAGTGTCCCCTTTACTTCACATCCTCTGCAGCATAGGCTATCATTAGTGTTTTTTATTTTAGCCATTCTGACATGTGTAAGATGATATCTCAAAACTGTTTTGATTTGCATTTCCCTGATCGCTAAGGAGGTTGAGCATGACCTTAAGTGTCTTATAGCCATTAGAATTTCATCTGATGAGAATTCTCTTTTCAGTTCAGTACTCCAATTTTTAATTGAGTTAATTAGAATTTTCATGTCCAGTTTCTTCTATTTTATTTATTTTGGAGATCAAATGTGTCAGATGTGGTGTTGGTGAAGATCTTTTCCTATTCAGTAGGATGCCTTTTTATCTTAATGACAATGTCCTTTGCTTTACAGAAGCTTCTCACTTTCAGGAATTCCTATTTATTCACTGTTGCTCTTGTCTGTTCTACTGGGGTAATAGTAGGAGGTGGTCTCCTGCACCCATGTGTTTCAGTCTACTTCCAACTTTCTCTTCTGTCAGGTTCTGTGTGCTCAAATTAATACTGAGGTCTTTAATCCATTTGGAAGTGAATATTGTGCATGGTGATAGATATGGATCTATTTTCATTCTTCTACAGGTTGACATCGAGTTATGCCAGCACCACTTGCTGAAGATGCTTTCTTTCTTCCATTCTATACTTTTAGCTCCCTTGTCAAAAATCAGATGTTCACAAGTTTGTGGGTTAAAATACAGATCTTCTATTTGATTCCATTTGTTGACTTCTCTGTTTTTATGCCAATACCAAGCTGTTTTCATTACTGTAGCTCTGTAATAGAGTTTGAAGTCAGGGATGGTAATGCCTCCAGAAGTTTCTTTATTGTATAAGATTGTTTTGGCTATCCTGTTTTTTTTCCATATGTAGTTGATTATTGTTCTTTCAAGGTCTGTGAAGAATTTTGTTGGGATTTTAATGGGGAGTGCATTGAATTTATAGATTGCCTTTGGTAGAATTGCCATTTTTACTAGGTTGATTCTACCCATCCAAGAGCATGGGAGATCCTTCCCTTTTCTAGTGTCATCTTCAATTTCTTTCTTCAATACCTTAAAGTTCTTGTCAAATAGATCTTTCACTTCCTTGGCCAGTGTTACACCCAGATACTATTTGGGGCTATCGTAAAAGGTGAAGTTTCTCTGATTTCACTCTCTTCTTCTCTATCCTTTGTGTATAGGAGGGGTACTTAATTTTTTGAGTTGATCTTGTAATTTGTCACATCACTGAAGGTATTTTTCAGCTGTAGGAGTTCTTAGGTAGAGTTTTTGGGGTCACTAATATACACTATCATATCATCTGCAAATAACAAAAGTTTGACTTCTTCCTTTCCAATTCGAATCCCCTTGATCTCCTTATGCTGTCATTATTGCTATTGCTAGAACTTCAAGAACTATGTTGAAGAGATATGGTAAGAGTAGACAGCCTTGTCTTGTTCCTGATTATAGTGGAATGGCTTTGAGTTTTTCTGCATTTAATTTGATATTAGCTGTTGGCTTGCTATATATGGCTTTTATTATATTTACGTATGATCCTTATATCCGTAACTTCTCCAAAACATTTATCATAAAGGGGTGTTAAATTTTGTCAATTGATTTTTCAGCATCTAATGAAATGATCATATTTTTTCTTTTTTTCCAAATATTAGTACTTTAATTGTTTAAGTGAATGTTTAAATTATTTTTTATTATTTTTATTTTTTTATTAAAAATTTCCACCACCTCCACGCCTCTCATTTCCCTCCCCTCCCCCCACTTCACTCCCCCTCGCTCTCCAGTCCAAAGAGCAGTCAGGGTTCCCTGCCCTGTGTGAAGTCCCCTCCATCCAGGTCTAGGAAGGTGAGCATCCAAATAGACTAGGCTCCCACAAAGCCAGTACATGCAGTAGGATCAAAACCCAGTGCCATTTTCCTTGGCTTCTCATTCAGCCCTCATTGACTTCCACATTCAGAGAGTCTGGTTTAATCCCATGTTTTTCAGTCCCAGTCTAGCTACTTGATGAGCTCCCATTAGATCAGCCCCACCGTCTCAGCGGGTGGGTGCACCCCTTGCAGTCCTGACTTCCTTACTCATGTTCTCCCTTCTTCTGCTCCTCATTTGGACCCTGGGAGCTCAGTTCTGTGCTCCATTGTGGGTCTCTGTCTCTATCTCCATCCATCACCAAATGAAGGTTCTATGGTGATATGCAAGATATTCATCAGTATGGCTATAGAATCAGGCCATTTCCGACTCCCTATCCTCAGCTGCCCAAAGAAGTACCTGGGGACATCTTCAAGGACACCTGGAAACCCCTCTAAAGTCAAGTCTCTTGTCAACCCTAAAATGGCTCCCTTAATTAAGATATATACTTCCCTGCTCCCATATCCACTCCTCCTTTAACCCAACCATCCAATTTCCCCATCCACCCCTTCTCACTTTTCTCTCCCATATCCCCTTACACCCATCCTACCCCAACCCCCAAGTTCTCAATTTTTGCCCAGTCACAGTGTCTATTTCCAATATCCAGGATGATAACTATATGTCTTTCTTTGGGTTGACCTTCTTCTGTACCTTCTCTATGATCAAAAACTATAGGCTCAATGTCCTTTATATATGGCTAGAAACCAGTTATGACTGAGTACAACCCATGTTTATCTTTTTGTGTCTGGGTTACCTCACTCAGGATAGTGTTTTCTATTTCCATCCATTTACATACAAAATTCAAGATGTCATTGTTTTTTACCACTGAGTGGGACCCTAATGTGTATATATTCCACACTTTATTCATCCATTCTTCTATTGAAGGGCATCTAGGTTGTATTCAGGTATACAAATAATACTGCTATAAACATAGTTGAACAAATGCTTTTGTAGTATGATAGGGCATCTCTTGGGTATATTCCCAAAAGTGGTATTGCTGGATCCTGGGGTAGGTTGATCCTGAATTTCCTGAGAAACCTCCACACTGATTTCCAAAGTGATTGCACAAGATTTCATTCCCACCAGCAATGGATGAGGGTACGCCTTACTCCAAATCCTCTACAGCATAGGCTATTATTGGTGTTTTTTTTTATTGGTGTTTTTGATTTTAGCCATTCTGACAGGTGTAAGATGATATCTCAAAGTTGTTTTGATTTGCATTTCCCTGATCGCTGAGGAGGTTGAGCAT
>NW_004949098.1:14529015-14529474 GCF_000317375.1 Microtus ochrogaster
TTGTATAAGATTGTTTTGGCTATCCTGGGTTTTTTGTTTTTCCATATAAAGTTGATTATTGTTCTTTCAAGGTCTGTGAAGAAATTTGATGGGATTTTGATGGTGATTTCATTGAATCTATAGATTGTGTTTGGGAGAATTGCCATTTATACTATGTTGATCCTCCAAATCCAGGAGCAAAGGAGATCCTTCCATGTTCTGGTATGCTCTTCAGTTTCTTTCTTCAAAGACTTAAATTTCTTGTCATATAGATCTTTCACTTCCTTGCTTAGAGTTACCTCAAAATATTTTTTGCTATTTGTGGCTATCGTGAAAGGTGAAGTTTCTTTGATTTCCCTCTCTGCTTCTTTATCCTTTGTCTATAGGAGGTCAACTGATTTTTTGGAGTTAATCTTGTATCCTGGCACATTATAAAAAAAGTTCTTTGGGATGCTAGGACCAGTGCTCAAGAACAGTTTT
>NW_004949098.1:14534651-14535739 GCF_000317375.1 Microtus ochrogaster
CCAGTTTGGATGTTCACCTTCCTAGACCAGGATGGAGGGGGGAGGACTTCGGACTTTCCACAGGGCAGGGAACCCTGATTGCTCTTCAGACTCGAGAGGGAGGGGGAGAAGAGGGGGGTGAGGGTGGGAGGAGTGGGAGGCTGGGAGGTGGCGGAAATTTTTTTTTTCTTTCTCAATAAAAAAAAAAGTTCTTTGGTAGAGTTCTTGGGGTTGCTTATGTACACTATCATATCATCTGCAAATAACAATAGTTTAACTTCTTCCTTTCCAATTCGTATCCCCTTGATCCCCTTATCTTGTCTTATTGCTATTGCTAGAACTTCAAGCACTATATTGAAGAGGTAAGGAAAGAGTGGACAGCCTTGTCTTATTCCTGATTTTAGTGGGATGGCTTTGAGTTTTTCTCCATTTAATTTGATGTTAGTTGTCAGCATGCTGTAAATATCTTTTATTATATTTAGGTATGAACCTTGTATGCCTAATCTCTCCAAGACCTTTATATAAAGGGGTGTTCAATTTTATCAAATGCTTTTTCAGCATCTAATAAAATGATCATATGTTTTTTTTCCTTTCAGTTTATTTATATGATGGGTTACATTGATAGATATGTGTATGATGAACCAGCCCTGCATCTCTGGGATGAAGCCTACTTGATCATAATTGATAATTTTTCTAATGTGTTCTTGGATTCAGTTTGCCAGTATTTTATTGAGAATTTTTGTGTCAATATTCATAAGTGAGTTTGGTCTGTAATTCTCTTTCTTGGTTGAGTCTTTGTGTGGTTTTGGTATCAGGGTAACTGTAGCTTCATAAAAGGAATTTGGCAATGACTTTTCTGCTTCTATATTGTGAAATACATAAGGAATATAGGTATTAGGTCTTCTTGGAAGTTCTGGTACAATTCTGCTTGGAAACCATCTTATCCTGGGCTTTTTTTGTAAGGGAGGTTTTCCTTTTTTTAATTTATTTATTTATTAAGGATTTCTGCCTCCTTCCCACCACCACCTCCCATTTCTCTCCCCCTCCCCCGATCAAGTCCCTCTCCCTCATCAGCTTGAAGAGCAATCAGGGTTCCCTGACCTGTGGGA
>NW_004949098.1:14536247-14548460 GCF_000317375.1 Microtus ochrogaster
AGACCCAAAAAGAGGAACATGGGATGTACTCACTCAAATTTGGTTTATAGCCATAAATAAAGGACAGTGAGCTTATAATTCGCGATCCTAGAGAAGCTAAATTAGAAGGTGAATCCAAAGACAAACATATAGGCATCCTCCTGAATAGTAACCTTCATCAGGCGATGAAAGGAGACAGAGACCTACATTGGAGCACCGGACAGAAATCTCAAGGTCCAAATCAGGAGCAGAAGGAGGGGGAGCACGAGCAGGGAGGTTTTTCATTACAGCTTCTAATTCAGGTGTTTTTAGATTGTTCACCTGGTCTTGGTTTAACTTTGGTATATGGTACTTATCTAAAAAAATGTCCATTTCTTTTACATTTTCCAATTTTGTGGCATACAGGCTTTTGTAGTAAGATCTAATGATTCTTTGAATTTCCTCTGTGTCTGTGGTTATGTCCCCCTTTTCATTTCTGATCTTATTAACTTGCATATTCTCTCTCTGCCATTTGATTAGTTTGGATAGGGGTTTGCCGATCTTGTTGATTTTCTCCAAGAACCAACTTTTTGTTTCATTGATTCTTTGGATTATTTTCTGTGTTTCTATTTTATTGATTTCAGCCCTTAGTTTGATTATTTCCAGTCTTCTACTCCTCCTGTATGATTCTGCTTCCTTTTTTTCTAGAGCTTTCAGGTATGCTGTTAAGCCTCCAATGTGTGCTTTTTTTTTTCTTAATGGGCACTTAGTGCTATGAACTTTCCTCTCAGGACTGCTTTCATAGTGTCCCATAGGTTTGAGTATGTTGTGTCTTTATTTTCATTAAATTCAAGAAAGACTTTAATTTCTTTCTTGATTTCTTCCTTGACCCAGGTGTGGTTCAGTAGTTGACTGTTCATTTTCCATGAGTTTGTAGGCTTTCTGTGGGTAGCATTGTTGTTGAATTCTAACGTTAATCCATAGTGATCCAACAAGACACAGGTGGTTACTAATATTTTTTTGTATCTGTGGAAGTTTGCTTTGTTACTGAGTATGTGGTCAATTTTTGAGAAGGTTCCATGAGATGCAGAGAAGAAGGTATATTCCTTCCTATTTGGGTGGAATGTTCTGTAGATGTCTGTTAAGTCCATTTGATTAATTACCTCCATTACTTCTCTTATTTCTCTGTTAGGTTTCTGTCTGGTTGACCTGTTCATTGGTGAGAGAGGATTGTTAAAGTCTGCTACTATTAGTGTGTGTTGTCTGATTTGTGCTTTGAGTTATAGTAATGTTTCTTTTACATATGTGGGTGCTTTTATATTAGAGGCATAGATATTCAAGATTGATACTTCATCCTGATGAATTATTCCTGTTATGAGCATAAAGTGTCCATCTCGATCTCTTCTGATTGATTTTAGTTTGAAGTCAATTTTGTTAGATATTAGTATAGCAACACCCGTTTGTTTCCTAAATCTGTTTGATAGAAAAAATCTTTTCCCAACCCTTTATTCTGAATAAATGTCTGTCTTTGTGGTTGAGGTGTGTTTTTTGTAAGCAGCAAAATGTTGGATCCTGCTTTCGCATCTGTTCTCTTAACCTGTGCCTTTTTATAAGTGAATTGAGTCCATTGATATTAAGTGATATTAATAACCAGTGGTTGTTAACTCTGCTTACTTTTTTGGTGGTAAAGTTTGTGTGTTTCTCTTCTTTGGGTTGTGTTTGTGGAGGGTTGTTAGATGTCTAAGTTATTGAGGGTTTTGTTGGGTTTCTTTGGTTGTGATTTTTCTTGTATTACTTTCTGTAAGGCTGGTTTTGTGGCTACATATTGTTTAAATTTGTTTTTTCCTGGAATGCCTTGTTTTCTCCATTGATGGTGAAAGAAATCTTGGCTGGGTATAGTAGTCTGGGCTTGCATCCATGGTCTCTTTGTTTCTGCAGCACATCTATCCAAGACCTTCTGGCTTTCATGGTTTCCAAAGAAGTCAGTTGTAATTCTGATAGGTTTACCTTTATAAGTTACTTGACCTTTTTCCTTTGCTGATCTTAATCTTCTTTCTTTATTCTGTATGTTTTTTGTTTTGATTATTATATGGCTAGGGGATTTTTTTTTATCCAGTCTATTTGGTGTTCTGTATGCTTCTTTTATCATCATTGGAATATCCTTCTTTAGGTTGGGAAATTTTTCTTCTATAATTTTGTTGAATATATTTTCTGGGCCTTTGAGCTGCAATTCTTCTCCCTCTTCTACCCATATTTTTCTTAGGTTTGGTCTTTTCATGGTGTCCCAGATTTCCTGGATGTTTTGTTAAGAATTTGTTGGATTTGCTGTTTTCTTTGACCAATGGGTTTATTTCCTCTACAGTATCCTCAATGTCTGAGATTCTTTTTTCTATCTCTTGTATTCTGTTGGTTATACTTGTCTCTGTAGTCCCTGTTTGCTTACCCAGATTTTCCATATCCAGCCATCCTTTGGTTTTTGTTTTCTTTAATACCTCCATTTCAGTTTTCAAGTCTTCAACTATTTCCATTACCTGTTTGATTGCTTTTTCCTGGTTTCCTAGGGTATCATTGAGGGATTTTTCATTTCTTTAAACTTTTTGTTATTCTTCTCATCCATTTCTGTAAGGGAGTTTTTTACTTCCTGTTTGGGACTCTATCACTTTCATAATGTTACATTTAAAGTCTATTTCTTCTACGTCTTTTGGATTAGGGTATTCAAGTCTTCCTGTTGTATGTTTGCTAGATTCTGGTGTTATCATGTTGTTTTTCAGATTGTTGGAGGAATTCTTACATTGGTGCCTGCCCATCTCTTCCTTCAAATGCCCTCTGGAAGGACGGATCTTCTGGTACAGGATCTGGGCCACTAGCTATCCAGGGACTTCTCAGGCAAAAGGTCATACTTGCTGGGTGCAGGCTCAGTTGGACAAAGAAACTCCTGCAGGAGTTGCCCTCACCACTTTGTCCCCAGACCTTCAGCCCCAAAGCAGGCTGAGTTGGGGAATCCTATGACCACAGATGGAAAGGGGTGCTTGGGGGGCAAGCTCGCATGGGATAAGAAGAGTAAGGCAGTAGCCAGGAAAAAGCCCACGCTGAATAGCCAGAAAGTTTAGGGGAATGGAGGGTGCCTGAGTTCCCCTTTCCAATAACTCTGGCCTACAGCCAGTCGGGCACACACTCATCCCTCCAGAAGGGAAGATCTTCTGGTACAGGATCAGGGCCACTTGTTGGCCAGGGACCTTGCAGGAAAAAGGGAATGCTTTCTGGGTCCAGGCTCAGAGGGACAAAGAAACTCCTGCAGCAGTTGCCCTCACCACTTTGTCCCAGACCCTCAGCCCTAAAACAGGCTGTGTTGGGGGATCCTATGACCCTGCAGATGGGAAGGGGTGCTTGGGGGGCAAGCTGGGCTCCCTTTCTGGGGCATCTGCACAGCTGCCAGTAGGGCACACACTCACCCCTCCAGAAGGATGGATCTTCTGGTCACAATACTGTTTGCAAAAATTTCTGCTTCATAGAAAAAAAATTAATGCAGAGTTGGAAACAATAAAATTATGTTTGGAAACCGAAGTTTCCAATGATACCTTGGAGTTATGTTTCAATTATCATGAGTTAAGGTAAGTAACAAAATGCTTTGGTTTTTTTTTTACAAACAATGAAATCATGGAGGATTTTGCCACCACATAATTTAATGGAAATAGATGAATTTTGGGGTGTTTAGTGTTTCACTAGAAAATAAAAGTGAAATTTGTGTAGGTTCATGGACACATTCTGGGTTCTCTGGTAGAGGCAGAGCAGGACCTGCTGGACTCTACCTGAAGCTGAGTAGGATGGTGAGTGTGTCAGATGACCCAGCCCTCTTTCCCCCCTCAGCCACAGGGGAGAAACACACCCACTGAATTGGGAGTCTTCCAAAGCAGGATCTCATTAAACGGTATCAGGCAGAAACTTGTATAGAGTTGTGATTGGGGTGGAGAAGCTTGGGACAGGTTGAAGCAGAGTAAAGAACAAGGGCCAATAATATTTTGTCATGCTAGTGGTGACTGGGCAGAGGCAGCTTAGGGAATTACATTGGGCCTCATGCCAAAGCCTCATGAGGCCCAACAGACACAGAGTCTTGGAAAAGGAGAATTACAATGGAGGTATTTTAACTATCTTTGAAAAAAAAGGGAGTTGTATCTTGCTGAAGGAACATTGCAGAAAAGAAGCTTCATGTTTTACATAAGAGGGCCTTCCTCAAATATTATTTATAGTAGGGAAAGGATAACCATTTAAAAATTCTATAAACATGACAAAGAATTTAAAATTTGGTGGTTCATGTTTCCCCAGCCAGCACTTGGGATTCTGAGGCAGGAAAATCTTCATCTGTTCAATACTAGTATGGTCTATACGGCAAGATCTAGGCTTCTCAAGACTATATACTGAGACCCTGTTTCAAAAGCAAAGACAAATAATTAAAAAATTAGTTGATTGCAAAATTTCATTTTGTTTCTACATAAAAACTCAACCAAAAAAGAGAATTACAGACCAATCTCACTCATGAGCACAGATGCAAAAGTACTCAACAAAATACTGGCAAACCAAATCCAAGAACACATCAAAAGAAATCATCCACCATGATCAAGTCAGCTTCATCCCAGAAATGCATGGCTGGTTCAACATATGAAAATCTATCAATGAAATCCATCATATAAATTAGTGAAAAGAAAAAAAACATATGATCATTTCATTAGATGCTGAAAAGGCATTTGACATTTCCTAATTAAAATCTGAGTATAACTTTGGTGTGTATGTGTGTGATATATGTGTGTGGGATGTGTGTGTATGATGGTTATGTGAAAGATGTGGGAGTAAACTATAGGTAAGCTTAAACACCCTTCTCTATCACTCTTTCTTCTTACTTTATGGGATAGAATCTACTGCTGAATGAAGGATTTTCTATTGACTAGACTACCTCATCAGAGAGTCACTTAGATCTGCTTGTATCTATGCCTGAGTGCTGGAGTTTTAGACAGTGTGGCTAAACCTGACTTTTATATGAATGTTGGGAATTGGAATTCGGTTTCCATTATTTCATTTCAAGTACACATCTCCCTGACCTTGAAACTAATTTATATTGTAAATGACCTTTAGGACAAGTCTTTTGAGGTATTTTAATGTATTTTAATACCAAGTAATATTATTTTCATCTATTTAGGTCCAGTTTATTCCTAATGCATTAATTAGTGGTGTATGACCCCAATCTAGGCTTGTAAATATCTTTCACTCATGGCACTATAGATACTTTTCTATGTGTTTTCAAAACAGAGTAGTTCCAGGACAGGCTCCAAAGCCACAGAGAAACCCTGTCTCGAAAAACCAAAAAAAAAAAAAAACAAAAACAAAAAACAAAAAAAAAAACAAAACTTATTTTTCTCTGAAAATTGAGATAACATTCCTATATTTTGATATTTATGATTCTCAGTATTTACTTTTATGTTTTAAACAAATTTGATAAATTTACATGAATAAACAGGGAATTTTAAACAGTTTCACACAGTATTACTCTTCTCATTTCATCTTATGGTGCGCCTAAATTCTTCTCCATGCCAGCAAGAACACTCTCATAAAGTGGGTTTATTTGTGTTTACTAGCTTAAACATTGAATGAAGATTATTTCCTAAACATGGCTAGGTTCTCATTAGCTCCTGTTTTGTGAATGATGAAATGTTGTCAGATCATCCAACCTGTTCAAGTTTGGCACAAATAACCATGATTGTAGTGAATCCGTGGTTTTCAAAAAAGAGTGGTAGGTTCTCTTCAAGGGCATATGAACTTCCCTGGTATGGACTCTTGATCAGGTTTACAATATAAGTCATGAGTTACATCTGGTATTGTTGATTACCAGTCTAACCAGAAAACAGTTGTGTATCCCCGTCAGAGGTGTAGCACTATTACACTAATCTTGCTAGAATATCATAACTATAACTTACCAGTATTTATCTAGTTCTGATAACTAATAACGACTCTTCCAAGAGTTGCATATCACTATCCTGCCTGGTGAAAACAAATCAGTGAATAGAAAACTTGCAGATCAGTTATGTTTTAAAATAGAAACAAAAATTTGAAATAAAATTGCAGCTCACGTCATTTTAATAAATATTTAAATAAAATAAATAACAAATGCTCATGAAGTTGGTCTGAAAATACAATTTTTTATATACCATTGGTATGACTGTAATTTACTAGAGACATTCCAATATGGATAATGATACATGAAAACTGAACCATTATAGAGTACAGTCTTATGTCTCCTGTTACAGACACATCTGTAGAAACTGAAATCATAATGCCAAAGAGACACTCAAATATGAATTCATTACCAATAGATGAGATAAGGTGTCAGCTGATGGGACTGAAAACTTTGAATGGATCAAAACTAACTAACAAATAATCAAATGCACTTAATTAATAAAAGGGAATGAAACTTGGACTAGAGGAACAAAAGATATGACAGTAACAAACAACATTTTAAGTAAAATAAGCCAGACACAGGAAGACCTATTCTCCCCTATAAGTGAAAAACTATAAAATTTTATCCTGAAAGTGAAATAAATACAATAAAATCTTATGATCCACAATAAAGACCAATAAACAACAAAGTTTATTAAGCCAACTTTTTTTTTTTTTTTTTGGAAATCAGTATTTCGGTTTCTCAGGAAATTCGGGATCAACCTACTCCTGGACCCAGCAATACCACTCTTGGGAATATACCCAAGAGATACCCTATTTTATGACAAAAGCATTTGTTCAACTATGTTCATAGCAGTATTATTTGTAATAGCCATAACCTGGAAACAACCTAGATGCCCTTCAATGGAAGAATGGATGAAGAAAATGTGGAATATATACACATTAGAGCACTACGCTGCGGTAAAAAACACTAACTTCTAGAATTTTGCATGCAAATGGATGGAAATAGAAAACACTATCCTGAGTGAGGTACCCAGACCTAAAAAGATGAACATGGGATGTCCTCACTCATAATTGGTTTCTAGCCATAAATTAAGCCAACTTTTGATGTTGCATTTTTAGTTCTTCCATCCACACAGTGAAGATTTTGTTTCCAAGGATTATTTCCCAGTCATAAGTGAGGTTATAATATTCATAGTTTAAAATTTATATGCAGCAATCATAGGAAATTTTGGGAAGTCTGTAGCAGCCCTGGGCCTTTAAAAGAAAAAAATTTTCCTTCATTCCCACCAGCAGAGGGGTACAGAGACCAGGAAGTATGTTTAACTCCTTAGCCATCTCTCTATTCCTTAACTTATTCTTTAATAATCTAACAATGTTCAACACCTTGATTCTGGATCCAGGCATTCTCTCAAATTTGAATCCCTATAACACGAAAATCAAGTTATGTATTTTTAACATATAATGACACAGACTGCAGTTTTTCATTATAAAATGGAAAAATGGAGCAAGACTATAGGGAGAAAAGATAAGATTAAAATGATCAGGACCAACATCAAGTTAGGCCACCTGACATATAACATTTGAAGGTCATTTTGGTACCATTGGGGATCCTGACAAGTAGTTCTGCTCCACCAGAACTAATATCTTCTTCACACACACATAACCTCCCTCTTGGGATGACTATATTCAGTGCATGCTAGTTGCTTTTCCAATATCCTTTGGTCTTCATTGCAATTTTGACTTCATATTCTCAACAGCATGCCATGACACCTTTGAGCCTTCTTGCAGGGGATCTGACAGTGACACATATTTATGCATTAGTTTATAAGTAAGAATCTCAAATAACTCTTGAAAACAATGAAGAATACTCAGAGATCATAACTAGAATTCCCATAGTGCAATCTAAATGCTTATTTACTCATGACATTTACATAAAGCTTAAATGATTTTATAATTCAAGTTTATTTGCCTCAGTGGAAATTGAACTGAAACATCTCGAATAGAAAAGTTATTTAGATGATGGAATAGCCTTGTCTAGAACTATAATATGTGCTGGATTGTATTCAATTTCTTCCAAATCTTTAACATGTAACTCTTGAGTAAAGTTTAAAACACAGTTATATTAATGTTTTCTCTTGATTTACAAGGTTTTTAATTCATTAATTTATTCTGTGTCTTTTACATCATGTATCTTGATCCCATTTATTTCAATATTCTTTCATATCTGCCCACTGCTCCTGCACCAAACAGAAAGAAAACAAAATATAAGAGAAAAAAGAAAAAAATGATAAAATAAAATAAAAAGGGAAAAAGTTAAAATTCTCATCATGGAACCTGCAGTGTTTCACAATGAGTCACACAGTGAACCATTTGTCCATATAACTTTACTTGAAAGAGTTCATTTCAAAGAGTCACTGATTTGGTAATAGGCCTCTGGCATCCACTACACTATCAGTGATGGACCCTCCTTATAACTTCTTCTTGATATCATGTTGGTGCCCTATGTAATGGAGATTATACAGTTTGGGTTTGCATGTCAGGTCCCTTAGTGTACTACATCAGATCATAGATTTAGTGGATGATAGGGTGGGCTAAGCCATAACCTTGGTTTCTGGTCCTGAGTGTTGTGGAAATTCCTTCAGTCAATAGCCTTTAAGATATTTGCCCACTTTGGTCATGGTCTTATGCAAACAAAATGTCAAAAGTGTGTGTGGCCCTCTTTTCGGCTGGATTAGGTTCCTGTTCCCAGAACATGCAGAAGACTGTGAATCACAACTTTTACTGTGAGTTATTCCAAAATAAATTAACCTTTGCTAGATTCCATTCTGGGCTATTGTGGAACTCTTTGGTAATACTACAAATTGGCACCCATGTGGCCTGAGTCCACACCAAAGCCAGACCCTATCCAGAACCCCGAGTCCTTCTCCCAACTCACATGGCTGAACTACCTATCCACAGCAGAACTACCCCTCTGGTGCAGCTGCACACCATTTAGTTTGTTTGGCACATGGCAGTGACTTGACAATTTTATGCCACACACACCGTGTCCTCCCTATTACGCTGCTGAGTTACTGTCTCCCTATGCTTCCTGCCACATTCTTCCATGGCTTCTCTGGCCCATTTTGCTCACTGCCACTACTCAAGCTAGAAACTACTAGTGAGGTCCAGCTCTGATCAGAGACAAGTCTGTTCTGATCAGGCTGAGCTCTGACCCTGGGGGCTCTAACCCTGCTTCTGAAAAACAGGTTTGCACTCACAGATCAGAACCATGAGTGCCAATGACCCAAGTTCTGGCCAATAACTTCATGACTCGTGAGTGTCTGAAAGCTCTGGGTTCCTTGAATTTCTGCCCAATTCAACGTTTTGGTATGTGGGATGGTAGTTTTAAGAAATTTTGTTAAGTCTCATAGGTAATTCATGTCTTAATCAAGGATCTATTTTACCGCTACAACTGAGACACCTGCTGGTCACTTAAGATTATTACACTTAAATTTTTTTCTGAAAATTATAATGGAGGTAAGTTAATTTGATACCTAAATATTAGATTGATTGGTTAATAAATAAATTTGAAATTATAAACCAACCCCAAGATAATGTCAGACGATATCACTATCGAGGAATTTAACAAACTTCATGTTTCTACTATGGATGGAATTCTGAAAGAGCTATATGACCTACCTCGTACTTATATTTTTGTGGCCATGGTGGCTATTAGCTTTGTTCTTCATATTAAATTCTTTAAAAAATGGTTTGATAACAGATACAACATTGAGAAACGTTCAGAAATAATACGGTCATTTCAGACTGGTAATGAGAAGTTATCTGAAAGGATCCATACTGTTGCAATTAACAATCAAATCTGTTAAAAAGTTATGATAAACTAGCAGAAAGAACATCATTCTAGGAAGGCAATTTACATTCCATACAAATAATCTCTGAGGATAAGAAGATATCATGAGTGGAAATTTTTTAAACCTTGAAATCACAGGGGCAGAATGAGTACAAGAAATTGATTTGATAAAATCATTAAAAACATTCACAGGTCAAGGGATTCAGGCTCTACAAAAGACAGTGATGATTTGTATAAATTGAGGAACTTCTCAGAACTGATAAGCAAGGAGAGGAGATGCAGGCAAAGAAAAATAATGATTTAGCATCACTAGTACCTCTCAGAGACAGAATGACTTACCAAGGGTTTTAGTTCCTTACCCTGTTACTACCTCTGAAAAGCCAGCAAATACTCAAAACCCAAAGGAATATACAGAATTTAAATGGGAACCTTGTCATGCCACCTCCTGTGGACTCTGCATGATTTTTCACTTAAGATGTAACACAAACTTCAAGAAAGATTGCCCATAGAGAAGGTGTGTGTATGCTGTGCTTTCTGCATTGGATTCCTTTCACTTTGGCATTACCTGCTTTTGTTCAAAGGAATACAATCTTGTTTCTTCTAGAAGGGAAGATAGTATGTTTAAGTTTCCAGAGTCTACTATGAGACATTGCTATATACAGGAGTATAAGATGTCAATGGAGGAAGATGGGAAAGGTTTCGAGGTTTAATCTGGTGCTTAGTAAATGAAGAACAAAAGGCAAATTTAATTAAGCAATTAAGACAGATTCAGCAGAAATGGGATAAGGATAGAAGAGAGAGATAAATGCCTGAAACATCTTCAGATTAGTTTAAGAGGAGATTTGAAAAGGAGTTAGAAATATGGAGAAGGAGAAGGAAAAAAGAAGTTCTTCTGCATAGATTGCAGAAATATAAAAAAGCTGTAGACTGTGTGACTATTAACCACAACTTCTTGCCCTTAGATCAAAATGCCATGAACTCAAAGCCTAGATAAAGATTTATATCAAAACTAATGCCACACCACGTCTAGCATGACCAACCACAGACTTACATCAGGGATATCTGACTGAGGAAAATCTATTCTTATGTATCTGATATAATGTTTCTATGGATAATCTGTACTACATGAAGAAACAATACATGCTGTTAAGCAATCTTTTCTGTATAAAGGATAAGCCTCATGCCCAGTAAAGATACATTCAGATGCAATTTCTTTGAGTCTTGTGTCTGTCATTCACCCACTTTTTACTCACCTCTCCCTGAGACCCTGTTCCTGTTAGTCCCAGTGCCCCCAGCTGAGCTGGTTCATTGCAGACCTATATGTATGAAAGACCTAAAAGATATTAAGGAAGCAGTAGTATCTGATGGCATGCATTCACCATATGTGAGGGAGTTGGTAAAGATATAGAATTCAAGAAATAAGGTTACTCCACATGATTGGCTTCAATTATTCTCAGCAGTGCTTGAAGGTGGGCCTCAGTTATGGCGGAAGTGCTTGCTATTGGAGAGAGGAGGCTAAAGTCCTGGAATATCAAGGTAGAGTCAAAGGATGTGAGGCCTCCCAAGATCAAATTTTTGGTGAAGGCCATTATTATGACACAGATAATGAAGCTAAATACAATGAATATATCTTATTCTAATGCCATGCAGCAGCCTCAAATGCTTGAGAAAAGAGTCAAGATCCAGGAAAAATATTTGAATCATATACTAAGGTTATAAAAAGCCCAAGGGATTTTGCTAGTAACATTTTTTTAACAAAGATTAACTAAAGCTATACAAATAGGGATAACAGATACAGAGGGTAGATGAATATTTATTGAATCTATGGCTTTTTAAGGTGCCAACTTAGAATGCAAAATGTTTCTTTGGCCTTAAAAGTCAGATTGGCACCAATAGATGAACAGATCCTGCACACAGTCAATGTTGATTCATTTGACTATAATACTGAAACATGGGCATAACATGCAATTTCCAAAAGCATGAAGAGACATCAAAATACCAAATGTTTTAATTGTGGTAGAATAGGCTATCTGAGAAGGGATAGTTAGGGCATTCCTAGAAATAGTGTTTTTTCTGGGAATGACAAAAATAAAGGGTCTCAGTCTTCTGGATTATGTAGAAGATGTGGCAAAGGCTGACATTGGACCCGTAAATGTAAATCAACAAGAGACAATCAAAACATGTTGCCATGCTCCCCATCCAACCTTCCTTTATCCCAATCATCCTTTTTCCCCAAGTTCCCCCTATCCTCCCCTTCTCCCTTTTCTCTCCCCCTCTCCCCTTACCCCCCTTAGGGTTGGCAAGAGACTTGAACCTAGAGTGGCTCCCAGGAGCCCAAGGCGATGTCCCCAGTTAGTTCCCTGGGCAGCTGAGGATAGGGAACCTGAAATGACCCTATCCAATAGCAATACTGACGAATATCTTGCATATCACCATAGAACCTTCATCTGGTGATG